>NW_025335627.1:15052927-15092438 GCF_004798865.1 Varanus komodoensis
TTTTTTTTTTTTTTTTCAATTTATATCCTGCCTTTTTCCTGCAAAGGGCTCAAGGCAGCTTACATCTCCTCCTCCCTCTTATCCCCACAACAACAAACCTGTGAGGTAGGTTGGGCTGAGAGTCTGTGACTGGCCCAAAGTCACCCAGTTGGCTTCATGGCTGAGCGGGGACTAGAACCCAGATCGTCTGAGTCCCAGTCCCACGCTCTTAACCACTACGCCACACTGGCTCTGGTGTTTGTGTTTAAAAGCATAAACTGCTTGGGGCCCAAAAACCTTGGTGGGAGGTTTTCATTTGTTTTGATGGACATGGGGAAGAGCAGAAGTGGTGTATCCCTTGACTGCATCCCTTCTGCTCTAAAATTGAACCCAAGCAGAGAAACAGAGAAACAGATCAAGTCAGAAGGGGCCTCCTGGGCCTACTAGTCTGACCACCGGCTCCTGCCAGCTCCACTCATGACAAGCCTACCATGTGTATGTCCAAATTATCATAGCCATCTGAAAATGCACTTGATGCAAATTGTAAAGACATGTATTAGACATGCATTAGCACAATGTGAAATCACACATAGAGACCTATAGCACGGACTGGCAAAATCCATAGATAACAATGCCACCTCCCTAGTAATGGAAGGCAGGAAGACTCCCTTGCTACTTTGCAAATGTAGGGATAGTTTCTTAGACACTTCTGAAAATACTGCCTTTGGCCTTCATTACAAAGTAGGGTACTGGCATCTAATTTAAGAGTACATCTTGTTTCGTAGTTTACCTCCTGTAATGATAGGCAACTGATAATATGACATTTATCTTTGGAGGCATGTGGAATGAGTAAAACAACATGTGATGTGGCAAATTCATATGCTCAAATGAGCATTTTAGTGTAGCCCATTAGAGGAACAACACAAAAGATATGAAGAGTGAATGACTGTTATTCCTTGGAAGACAAAGAGATTAGCAGTAGGAAAAAAGTAGCAGTTGCTTTTTTGTCAAATCTTTTAATGGTGGCAGAAAGAAAATGAAACCAAGGAGTGCTTTGTGACCAGTTGGGACACTTTTAAATGCTGCACGGCTAAAGGAGAATTGGCCATGGCAATTTGGCAACTCAGCTGTCATTTTACTCCCCTTGAAAACTTTCTAATGTATCCGTAATGACTATAATGACATAATGCATCATGCTAGCACATGATGTGGGCACCCCCTCCTATATTTCACTCACCAGGGAACACTGAACCAAGGAGCAAAAAAACCCCTTGTGCTTAAATGGTGACTTTTCCTAACCCAGCAAATAGTATTTCTCATTTGTCTTACTCAAAAGTTATTTCCATCTCCTTCACCTTACCTTTGCTTTTCCTTCTTCCTTAAGAGGAACTTGGGTAATACTTATCCAAATGCATCCACCAAGTCCGCAATTTCATTCAGGATTAAAATAACACTAGGATATTTATTACAAAGATGGATATGCATCCAGCTTAAGTTATTAAATGCATACTAATGCAAATGCATACTAATGTTTCATCCTTGTATAATATTGCCACACTTAAACTAGGGTTGCATTGAGTTTGTAAATTCTGCTGTAGGCTTCACCCAAGGAGTCCATTTGCAGTGGGTTAGTCTTATCATTTGGTACAGTGAATTCACAGCCTCAGGCAGCTGATTCCAGGGGTCATGAAAGGGTAGCTAGTTGCTAGTTAATTTATTACTGTGTTTCTACTGCCAGAGAGGAGAAGTTCCTTGGACAGTTTTTTCTTCAGCTGCCACAATAACTTGAGTGGCCTTGGCCACAATGCACCATGACCTGGGAAGGAGACCCCACTTGGCCACAGGCAACAAATTGCCTTGAGTCTGCCCTGCTTCTACAATACCTTGAAGCTCAGCTATCTAACACTTCCAATATAGAAAAGTGTCTTAAATCTTTTACAAAGGAAATGAACTCAGCTCAGATTTAGCAGCTTACATATTGCAAGAATGGTTACTGTGAGATACCTAGAAAATGAGCTTGCTAGAGCAGAACAAATCTTTTGCAGCATAGTTCTGTCACTCTGGAACCTAATTGTCCCATGAAAGAACTGAGTTTTGAAGAGTGCAGATTTAGCAAGGAGCTGAGTTTTGTTATGATATGCTTTGCTTTAACTAGTTTGGTTTACCTCCCATCTGATAGCCCCTTTTAGGGAACTGGTCAGGACAGTGCCAGGAGATCACAAATTTAATTCAGCTGTCTTAGCCGGCTTAAGTCAGTTTTACTTTTGAACCATTGTTGATATATGTGATTGTTTCAGTTTTCTGATGAAATAACCATTATGCCTTGAAGTTGAGCTGGTTTATAGGTTCCCAGAAGTGTGACCCAAGTGAAGGAATCTAAATACCTTGGAAACTTTGGCAGCAGTAAGTAGAATATGAAGGTCCACAGAACCTTCATAGAAACAGCAATGCATAGAGACCTACTGTGGTGTATGCTAAAGTTGAGGCAGGTGTTAAGATACCCACCAACCGGTTTTGTTGCTGCTTTTTGAAGCAACATTATTTTTTTTACCGTATGAAGTCTGTCAGCACTCCTCTTTTCTCCTAATACATTGTAAGTCAATTGACTTGAAGATGTCATGAATTCCTAAGTAGCTATGAAGCTCTTGCCGAAAGCCTATGGCTTATTATCAAAGCAAAGAGATATCCTACACCTAGTCGACTGCTTTCCTGATTTGAAAGTAAAATAAGCTAACCAGGATTCTAATACAGAAGGAAATCAATGAAACCCAGCATATATCATCCCTAAAAAGGGTAGCCTTCCATTTCTAGGTGGTGATGTTACACAAGCTGTAATTTTATCCGGGGTTTTGATCTACTTACAAGTTTAATCTAACCTCGGTGCACTTAAATGTTTCATTATCTCTTTGAAAATAATTAGGGCTGCATGCAGAAATTTGCATATGTAGAGTTCCTTGGGAGTCCCCAAACTCATTGAGATGAAGACAATTTGACTGATACTGGTCAGCCAACACTGGGCCAGCAGCTAATAATAGAAAGCACTCCTGCTTAGCTAGGTGAGAAAGTTAGCCTGGGAAAAATTAAACTGAAGGTTGGGGATTTATGATTTGAAATAAATTTCCCATTCTCATTTGTTTCCTGGTAAGAGAGCCTGCAAAGGGAGTTGGTCTCTTTTATGGTTTTATAATTAAGATCTAGGGGCTTCTTGACTTCCTGCAAATGTACTGTGCCTCTCCAATATCCCTAGAAGTAGCTTTTCATGACTGGGGAGAGTGTTTTGTTTGGTGATGCATGAAGAAGATAAAATAATACTGACCGGTGCTATAGCAGCTGCCACTCCTGCCAAGAAAAAAGCCAATGAATTAGTGTAGCTCAGAGGGCGCTTGATAGATAAAGTGATTGCAGAGGAAAAGAGAGGAAAAGTAAGGCTCACTTGGCTTGATAAATGCAGGCCTTGCAGCATAGTGAAAGAGAAGACAGGTTTTATTTTGGAGGACCATACAGAGCAATGGTGTCTGGAACTCTGTGGCCGATTAACAGAAGCTATAAAAAGGCAGCCTGCTGTACTGAGCAGCTCGGCCATCCGCACACCCAGCCGAACGTGTGTCTTCCAAGTGCACCAGGAGTGGAGGCAGATATTTCCATAGCAGTGTCTCCAGTGTGAAACTCTTTTCTGCAGAAAGCTTGTCATTCAGAGCAACAGCATTTTCAGGGAGTGCTGTAAAGAATCTGGGCTCCTGCACCTGCTTAGCATGATCTCAGGTCGCCAGACCTCTGTGCAAGCTTCTCCAGCAGGAATGGTCTCTGGCTGAAAAATGTATGAAAATGCAGCATAAGACTAGTCCCCCATGATGCCCATTCGGTTGCCCATTCCTTACCGGCCCTGGAGGCCACAGTGAGCACAGTGGCAATGCCCATTCCGTCCAAAGAGACCAGACTTGAAGATGCTCCTAAGAGTTAGAGGTGACATGTGCCACCTCTTGGTGCAATCAGCACCTGGAAACCAGAAATCTGATCCTAGTGAGAGTCATTTGCTTTTACCCACTTGGCAGAGAGCTATTTCAAGACCATGTTCTCTTCCATGGGTAGCTTAACTTATGATCTAATCTTTAAATATTTACCCTGCTAAATTTTTCCTCCCAACTTCTGTTTTTCTTTAAGTGCTGTATTGCAAGAGGACAGAAAGCTAGGCGTCTGGCAAGGAGCCATAAACTGGGGACAGCGGAAGGACTGACTCATTGATAACTCCCCATCATTCCAGACAAATATATGTGGATAACTGCTTCTAACTTAATGTGTCTGGTGTTCATTCCTCTGCCTGAGTCTGTCTATCAGTTAGTTTGTTCATCAAATACTCAAGCCTTGCAGATCAGTGTAAACATTCTTCCAAGGCAACTGCATTAATCTAATAGAAAATGTTATAAGTACAAATTATTTTTTTTAAAATACAAAAATAGCCAGTGAGTTTTCCTGAGCAGAGCATATCATAAACTGGGCACAGTAATCCAGGCTTCTCTTCAGTTGTCATCTACCACAACATAGATGGTGAAGAGGGCTTCCCAAAATCATCTGAGCATTTGGGAGACTCGCGCTGGATTAGATGAGGCTTCAGGTATCCAGGTTGCAGGCTGTATAGTGCTTTTAAGGTAAGACCAGGGTTTTCTCCAGACAAAATGACTGGCTATTGTTTCAGCACTGCTGAGATGTGTTCCCATTGTCCAGTCCAAGTTAGCAGATGGATGGCCACATTTTGAACTAACTGCAGAATCCCCTGATGCAAAATGCTACTTGGAACTTCGTCCTTAGTCGTAACTGAATTGCAACCACTGCTTCATGGAGACAATCAAAACTCAATTCTTATGAATCTGTGGATGGATATGTCTGTCTAGGAGAACACCAAAATCTCATTCAGAAAGCTAGTGCAAAAGCAGAAGTATGGGGACCTGTAGCTCATCCCCCCCAAAAGAGGTCCTGGGCTTTGTAGTTCCTTATCCAATGTGGACTCAGTACATACAATTCCTGCATATTTCCCCTGGTTTCCATGCAGAGCTATGGAATAGCACTGGGGCCTGTACCTGCAAGGATCTGATAGAACACCAGGGATGGCAGACTGTGGATTTCTCCTGAGTATCACAGACTCACAGTCATCTAGGCAACATGATCTCAACAGTTTTCAAGACCAGGCAAGAAACCAAGAAAGTGCAGCAAAGCAGTTTGTCCAGGGCAGAATTATTGTTGTTAAACTCAAATATTGCTGGCACATGGGAGGAGCAGGGGTCCTTACTCTGTGGGCAATAAAAGGTCCAAACGAAATATGAATCACACTTGCCACTTTTGTTCTTCATTGTCAAAACTTCAGGCTCCTAACTTTCTCTGAGAAACTACGGAGTGTACTGAAGCTAGAATCTTCCTCTCAGCCCCTATGGGCTCAGATCTTGTCCACTGCTTCAAAATTTGCCTAAGTATAAAGAAAAGGAAATATTTAAAATTAATAAATGAGAGGCATAATTACCAAACAATCCCTTTCCGATATAGTAAAGGGAGAAAAGAAGGAAAAAGCGAGAAACATGCAAGTACATCCAGCTTTAAAGGCTGAATTTGTTACCCAGAACTGAGCAATTAGTGCCAATGCCTTATAATAAGAAATTCAAGGTCTATATCAAAGAACTTCTTATTATTTAGGAATTTTCTCTGCATGCCTTCAGCTTGTATTAGCAATTCAGAGTAGGCATGTTGGTATTTCAGTTTCTAAATGGTAATGTATATGCCAGGTTGATGTTAGGCTGATAATAAATGGAGGTTTTATGGATGGATGTGTGAGTGTTAATAATACAAGGATTATTTTCTTCAGCATGTACATACATACCTTCCAAGCGTGTTGTATGGTTCAAGGTTAACAGTCAATCAGCACGTGTCTGATTGAAGCAGAACTGTCCAGATTTTAAAGTCAATCAAACAGAAGATAAATATAATTTGCTAGCCAAGCAATTTCTGAAAACTTTTTTTCTGAAAAAGGAACCACACATTAGTGATATGTTATTACTGCTAGGCTCCTCATGATAGCAGACTGAACACAAGAACATTATAATGTACCTCAGCTCGATGACTCAGAAATCAGCAGCAACATATAAAGAGTCCCTGAAAAAGAACAAGGTGCCATTAATCATTGGTGTTTCAATGCGCTAAGGAGCCAAGAATATAGAAAAATGGCACATTAGGTTAAGGACATCGAGCAGATTCTTGCTGTTGTGTATTGGAGTTGCAAGGTACACGCATGCTGTGGAAGGTCACAGGAGGCCTGATTTGTAGTGCCATATCATTGTGTAAGAGCTGCCTGAACTCAGAGCATCTGTCAGTTCTGTTCCCGAGATGGACACATCTGCAAACAGAATCTCCAGAGAAGCAGGATTCTGTCAGATTCTGCTTAGCTTACTAGCCTGCCATACTTGTAGGGTCTGAAGAATGCTAATAGATGGAAAGCATGTGGAGGACAAGACCTGCCCCCCCACCCCACCCCACCCACACACAGAGAACTGCATCTGAGCCATAACTACTCAGTTTTTTATGTATGCTTTTGGGATTTAAAAAAATCCCTCCCACTTTGGTTGTTGTTTATACACTCCTTGAAAAAATGTTCACTTAGGCTGAAGCCCTGTGCTTACATCTGGAAGAAACCCCACCGAACTGATTGGGACTTATTTCTGAGTAGGTATGCACATCATTGCATATCACAGAGGATGAGTGACTTGTGGCCTGCAAATGTTTTGGCATACAGATCTCATCAGGTGAGAGGTGCTGAGAGATACCACCAAAAGTCTCTCACTCCTGGTGTATCATTAAATTCCCTCACTGACACCAAGCATTCAAGTACATTATGATGTCATCCTATTTACTAGATGATCTCTGATTGGATAGAGTCATCCATGTGATTAATCCAAGAATTACGAGGGGTGAACGTCCACAAATCAGCACCATCCAGAGGCAAATAGCAGCACTGAACAAAGCCAGAGCAAATCAGCCAAGTAATCTGAGTTGTTTTCCAAACCCACTGCTTAGCCCTAAAGGAAGTGTGACAAATATTTGGTGCACAACTGTCTGAAACTTTTCCAGTTTAGTTCTGATCACTACAATTCAGCACAGAGTCGTTGACCATTCAACACTGCCACTCAATATTGTCTTGTGAAATGATCATAAGAAAAGAATGCTGGAGTTTCTGGAACATGTATTTGTGACCCAGTTTTCCTGAAGTGGCAGGAAAAGCACAAGTAACTTGAACTTCCTTTTTTACCGCTTCTGTCATCAAGTGTGATCTTGGACTTTTGGATCAAGCTTCTCCATGAGCTCATGATATCAAATGGACGTGCTGATTTCGTAAAGGATTGCCTTTATTTTCTGTGTAATATGCTGCTCCCTATGCTGCACATTAGATCAGCTGGTGGATGGTAGACTGGGAGGTCAGCCCTAGGAACAAAGGGAAGTTGTATGCTAGGCAGGCAGGCTGCATGGCAGAGATACCTGAAGAAACAAAGGCCAGTGTCCAGTCATGGCCTGAGGAAAGAGTGAGGACTGAAAGCACTTACAGCTGGACTCAGGTGTTGCCTAGAAGAGTCGGTACAATGCAGCAGTAGTAGTCCCGTGACCCTCCAGATGTTGTTGGACTGCATCCTGATGATCCTGACACGGCTCATTCCCCACCTGTAATAAATTTAGGAGCAATGCTATGCATGTGTAGACCCAAAAAAGTCCTACCACTTCGAGCAAACGCTTGGGAGCTGAAGAACTTTTTCTGCCTGCACCTGCATTGCACTGCATCCTTGCTGAGCCTTTGCTTTAAGTCCACAGTGCAATATTGCCTGAAGAATATGTGGTATTCTTATAAAATCACTGAAGCCCATTTGTTTATCATAGATCAAACCTTTCCTCCACACTTGTAATAAGCGTACACAAAAATGGATGGTTGCTTGTGCCAACCATTCTTTTTAATGTCTTAACTTTATTCAGAATAAAACAAATGGGTCCAACGTCATCACTTCAGCAGTAATTCTAAAGATGGAATAATAATATTAGTAAGCCTTCTATCTGAAGTTTTGCCTCTACAGTTAACTAAACTCATTGCTGCAGGACTTTTGCTTTAGATCAGAGTACTAGCTGTTAATTCGGTAGAGAAACCTTTACTATATCATGGGGAAAAATAACAGTTTGCACTATCTTCTTGTGGAAAATGTGTAAATTAGAGAGAGATGTAATACCAATCCGTTTGTGATAAGAGTGATATTAGCAGTCAATACCATTCTACCACTGGTTCACTAAATGGGTTGCAAAGCCAAGCCATGCAATGGGAAAAATATTGAGTGTTTGTCCTTGAAGGTAACAAACAACTGAGTTGCAGTTCCAAACACAAACTTTTTGCAAATGAGATCTCCTTTAAATCAGTACTAGCTAAGATAATAACCCCACATTTCCATATCGAGTGATTATAACAGAATGATATAGAAAAGTGCAGCTTGCAAAATGCCTGATGTGTTGATGTGTTTCATGGTCATGTTCCTCCCATCACGACCTTTACTTGCATTGAATATTGTGCATCTCCAAAGCCTAGGCCATTTGTTTGTTTGTTGAACGAAAGAAGGAACCAAAGTGCTCTGGTTAACAGTCTTCTTCCCATTCCTTCCAGTTAAGTAGGCCCGGATCCTATGGCATTGTGGTGAACCACCCAGAGGACTTTTCTGTTGGATGGTATAAATATGCCTTGTTCTGAAAACATCTGAGAAAGAGAAACATTATTGGAAAACTACTGCACACCCAACACACAAACACACACATAGTTTCCTAACCCAAAGATTCACAATCAAGGTGAAGCAAAGGAAAAAGAAAAAAGAAAAAGAAAAACAAAGAAATAAGAGGGAAGGTATATGTTATTTTCTCCCCAAAAATTTCACCCAGACATAAGTTTTTGTCTCAAAAGACCCTATCATCCCAGTTTTCTTCTGCCTAATTGAATACATCTCTCACTAAAAGGCTGAAGACTCACCCAGGTAAAGTCCTTTTGAGTCTCTTGCCACAGAAACATTGAGACTAATCTGGTGCGTGCTTACCTGGCATTAAGCCCCATTGAACATTATGGCATTTATTCCTCAGTAATGATACCGAGGACCGGCGCTAATAACTGCCCTAAAAACCCATCTAAAGCCCATCTCAGCCATTTTTTGCTGCCCTATTTTTAACTGAAAAGAATGTGGCACTTCACTCATGTTATTTATTTATTTATTTATTTATTAAAAATTATACTGTCATTCATTAAAAATCTCATGACAGTTTACACAAAAAAACCTAAAAACAATTTAAACAGCAATACAACAATTAAATAATTCCTTAGTGCCAGTACTTAATATAAAAGATTAAGAGACCAGTTAACAATTTAAAAACTGGGTAAATAAAAAGTTTTCGGCCTGGTGCCAGAACAAATAAAACATTGGCACCAGGCACACCTCTCTGGGGACCGAGTTCCATAATCAGGGCGCTATAGCAGGAAGACCCCCTCCTTGTAACAGTCCTCCTCCCCTCCTCCCAGAGGAGGGCCTCCGTGGATGGTCTCAGGGTCTGGGCACACTCACACGGAAGGGCAGGTTACTGCAGCAATCTTTAGAACAATTCCACCAGGTGGGTCATTTTCGAGAAGCACATGGAGGCACAAAGGGCATGGCATGCCTAGGGCCTCTGTTCATTTTTCTGAGACCAGAGGCAAGCTCCTCGTCTGCTCCTTTCCTCTGTACAGTAGCGAGAGGGTCTGTTCTTAACAACAAAAGGGGTATGTTTTAAATGCAGGTAGCTGAACCACCCCCACTTTCTCTCTTTTGCATCATCCCAGATATTTTTCTTGTCAGGTAAGTTTTATATTAGAAATGAGAAGGACAGTTTTACATGATTCACCCACTGTTCCTTCATGGACAGGGCAGATGTGAGAACAGCAAACCTGACTGCCCTCATCATTCTATTCTGGCCACTAACCATACCTATGAAACAAGCAAAATGACTGGTTCTGTCAAATTAACTTTGATCCTTAACTACAATGGATCAATGTGTTTACACATATATTGCATATTAGCACCACTTTATATTCCTCTCTGAAAGTTTTTTTTAGCCTGCATATGGCTCCATCAGCTACAACAGTTAGCCAGGTCTAGTGGGATGCATTCTGCAGGAGGGTTTTCAAAACTTAATATGCAAGCAAAATATGTTGAAGATACATCAATTTGTAATTGCTTCCTCCCAAAGGCAACTCAGACATGCACTGTAGACATGTTTCCTTGCTACAGCAATTACAGGTACCATAAAATTAATGAAAAAATGTGTGTCCGCTCTAATATCTTTCTCCTGTCACATAGCACACATCTGAGATTTTCCAAAGAATTCCCAGTTTGGTTCAGTATGCTTCTAAAGTACTTTAAAGTGTCTTTGTGGGTGTAATGTAGAAAACTACATGAGAGAAAGGAGGCATCACGTCCTTTTCTCAATCTCTCCCTCTCTCTCTTTCTGATGCAAGAACATTTTTGAAAGCCAGGGCACATTATGATTTTCAGTTTATCCAGCTGCCACAATTTATCCTGATCCAAGTTTGAAAGTCTCACAAACACATGGTTTCAGCCTCTGGGCATTTTGAGAAGTGAATATTATCTAAGAATTTTTAGCTAAAGGCAAGAGCTTAGTCTTTTTATTTGTTTCTGTTCCTCCTAAAAAGAAGTCAGAGAGTGCTGAACCCTATTCTACGTAATGTATGTAGCAGTTCTGTAGAAGTAGGAGAATTTAAGTTGTCAGGTCTCTTTCCATATCTTACTAGCATTATTAGCAAGATGCTAATATATTTGTCACTGCTTCCAATGGAGGTGGATTGTAACTGGGCCTTGCAGAAGTTCCTGTCCCTTCCAGGGGTAGGAGAATCAGGGATGCTTGAACTCTCTGAGAGGACTGGCTTTGTCCCCATATGTAAGCACCAGGGAATAAAGGAGGGCTCAGGGTAGTTGTTTCCACATAACCTTTGGCTGAAAGCAAAAGTGACAAGGTCAGGTGCTCATGAATAGAGAGCTGGGATTCCTGAAACAACATTTAGGAACTTAACAAAGGTGGGGGACAAGTTTAGGCCCCATCAGATTATCAGGGCTGTCACTGGGAATGCAAGAGGATTTCTAAATGTTGGAACTGGAGTTTGTTTTCTAACTGCTGTGTTTCGTTAGCTGAGCCCTAAATCAAGCAAAGGAAGCCTGCCCATCATGAGGTCATCTTAATTAAAGGTGCCCCTTTAATTAATAAAATGCTATACTATATTTATTATGGGGCACCTTTAATTAAGATGCATCTCAAAAACAAATAATTGAAAAAAGCTTCTGTATTAAAATTCTACTGCTTGTAAAAGTGACACCTGTAGAACTAAAAACTTGAAATTTGGCATTTAGAACTGCACAATCATGCAGCATTTTAAACTGATTGATACAAATTACCATGGATACATTATGTTTCTTTTTCATTTATTTTTATGAAAAAAAATAGCAATGACTGGTTCTTGTTTGGCTGCTGAAATATTGAAAGTACTGTTAAGTCATCAATCCATTGCATTATAGGGGAGCATTTACCTTTTCTGGTCTTCAAGCTATAAAAAGGACATGGAAAATCCATTTATTTTGACCAAGCATTGACTTCTAAGAAACAGGTAGATAATTTAAATGCACATATGCATCAGAACATATTTAAAAAAAAGAATTAGCAGTATTACATTTCCAGCAGTTGGTTGACTTAGAAACCCTCACTGTTGAGACATTCTGGTGTCTAATAAACATGAAGCACAAGTTTTTGTTGAATAAGAATTCCACGGAAACTTCAGATGTTGACTTCAACACAGCAATTCACTGCTTGGGCTTAATAGGATATTCAAAATTCTCTATTCCTTTTTTTCATTAGACTCAATGTTTCATAGTTATTCACCAATAATAGATATTTATAGACTTTGATTGTGGGTCAACATAATTGATCAGCCTCAATAAGTGTTTCCAGTCAGGTATACACAAAGGGATCCCATATAACATGTAAATAGCCCTGGTAGGATATTCATCTTCACTGTATTAATCTTCCTTCACAAACTTAACTGTAAAGATGCTCATCTGTCTGTGTCCTGTGATATGTCATTAATCACCTTACTCAGAGTTAGCTTAACCATGCTCTATATCTCCCTAGAAATGAGTATTCCCAAGTAAATTGGCACCATCAAAATTGCTAATACACTGTGAGAAGCAATAACTCCAATTGAGATCAATTTTGACTTTCACCAGTTAATAGAATAGCCAGTTTATCAAAGGTATTGATCAATTCTATCAAAGCAGGAATGAACAGCTGTAGAAGAAACAATAACAGGTCATTTGCATAATTGATTATTTTGAATTCTAAAGACTTATGAACAAAGCTGTGAATACTAACATTCCATCAAATAGCACTTGCTGGGGTTCCAAATTCAAGTCCAACATTAATGGAGAAAGTGGGCACCAATGTCTAGTTCTTCTCCTAAGAGGAAAAAAGTTGAGAACTCTCAAGCTCACAGTACTGAATGCAATGTCTGAATCCATTTCAAAAACGCAACAGGAAAATTTAACTTCACCAGTGTTGCAACAATGAATTTTGCCAAAGGCCTTTTCAGCATCCAAAGATATAGTGGCTGCCTGATCTGTTCTATTAGAATTTAATACAATCAAGTCAACAAGTAATCTGAAGTTACCAGCTCCCTGTCAGTTTTTAATGTATCCCACTTGACCTGCCAGAACCAATATTGTAGGAACATGCTGCAATCTATCAGTCAAAATTGCAGTCAATATTTTAATATGCACATAAATTAATCAGCATGGATTCCTTGCTGGGTTTGGGAATCAGTGTAATATAGATATTATTTAACAATGCAGGGAGTGAGCACAATTCAAAAATATAGGAATGCAAACCAAATAATTTTTGAACTAAGAAGCTAGAAAAGATTTTACACCACTCAGTTGGCAACCTGTCCATATAATGTGATTTCCCTGTACTCATATACATAATTGCCTTTGTAATTTCTTCAGCTCATAGAGAAGCTGGACAAAAGCCGCTTTGGTGAGGAAAGTATTAATCAGGGGTGGGGAGATGCATCCATAATATCCTGCTGTGATATTTTACTCCTTCCACTGTATAGTTCCCAATAAAGCCATAAAAATTTATTCTTCCGAAGAGACATGCATCTTATTGTTCTCAGCTTTGATCATGGCAATTACATTTCAGTAGTCCTGCAGTTTAAGATGATGTGCCAAAATTTTCATAGGATTGTTCTCCCAATAAGCTAGTCATAAATACATTAAGTGAGTTCCACCTGTTGTGAAAGAATATTATTCAATGTTTATTTAACATGTTTGTATTGATTAATAGAGCTGGGTGGATGGAGAAGCTCTAATCAGAGTTTCAGCTCCCCAATTATTGATATTTGTTTCAAATTTTAAATTTCTTCTTACATGAGGCATAAGAAGTGATCCACCCAAGATAAAAGTTTTGGTAGCCTCTCACCCAGTAGCACAAGAATTAATGCTACTCTCATTTACGAGTATTTCACATGTGAAGCTCAGCAATGATCTGATTTTCAAACTCCTTGTGCTTAAAAAATGAAACATTAATATGCCAAAGAACTGGACACTGAGGTAAATCTGAAAATTGCAACTCCAAGTACAGTGAGGCATGGTATGACATTACCAGCATTTTAATGTTACAAGCTTAATTTGACTTATCAATGATGTGGAGATCAGGAAATAATCTAATTGAAAGCAATGCAGATGGACTGGTATAATAAATGCATAATCATGCTCACCAGGGTGAAAAATTACCCAAGCGTCCAACAGACCAAATTCAGACATGGCATATAAGCCACACAACTATTTGGCACTTGGATGATACCTTCTGTTAAAAAGTGCTGAAATTTAACACATTGATACTTTTTACTCAAGGTGCAACACAACATATGTATCATATATTTCTTTCAAATTCTGGGGGAAACTGTTGATGTGCTTTCTTATTGAGGTGTTCCTTTCATTGATCTGAACATTTGCTGAACCACAGTGTGCATTATCCAGTTTTAATGCCTCCCAAAATCCTGTGGTAGCAACTACTGGCAAAGTTATCCCAAGCATGCTCAGTGTTGCTCTTAAGTTGGAAGGCTGCCAGTAACTCCAGAGTTCCCAGTTCCACTGTTCTGCCAATGTCCTGACAGCAGGGGGGGGGGGGTCTGCAGGGTACCTTCAGCTGAGAGGAGAGTGAGCTAATTTTGAAGACAGATAGATGCTCAATAATGCAGAGAGGGAGGGAAAAGGGCAGGGGAGAAAGGGGCAGGTTTATTCAGAGGTAAGCTATTCTGAACACATAGGGATATGACTATTTTGTATTCTGTTTATTAATGTTTGTGTGTTGGGGGCATTCCACAGAACCCCGCTTTAATAAATTATAATAAAGAAGGAAATTCAGTAACAATCCCTCTCTTTGCTGGTTTAAGTCCAGAGCTAAAGCTATCTTATGTTGGCTCAAGCTTCTCAGAGCCAGGAATTGTAAGCTTAGGCTGATGCCTTCACAGACATGCCCCATGATCAGGAATGATGATGCACAACATCACAAATTCTGCTTGTTTCGAGCAATGAACAGGTGTGGATCAACTAGCCTGAGTATCACTCTAGCAGTTCAGGAAGGTTCAGTTGTTTCTTAAAGCAATACAGGGCCAGGAAAATGTTGGCTATCCTGGGTGGTCCCAGGCATTCCATCCTCACTATTTTCATCTGATCCAGAAAGACCAAGGAAAAGCCTGGCTCTAGCCTCCACTGTAGCCTTAAACCAGCAGAGTTTTTTAAATTCTCTGCAATTTGTTTTGTTTTGTTTTATTATACCTCACCTGTTACATTATTTAGGGTACAGTGATGTGTAAAACTTTTAAAATAACTTTCCTGGTTAACATCCTTTAACTTTCAAGCAGCATAATAAATGGCAGAAGACTTACTATATCCATCAAAATAGTTCTATTTCTCCCACCTCTCCATACCTCCCTTTCTGTCCTTTTGGGCTGAACATTGAGCTCATCATCAAACTAGGCTACATAAAGGAAAAAATCGAGTTTAAAATCAAAATTTCTATATTACAGAAATGAGGGGTGGGGAAAGAACTTTACAAAAAAAAAAAAAAAGTAGGGAGAAGGAGGGGGCATAAAGCAGAGACTTATTTTGTTTCCAGAAAATGGACAGTACACCTATCAACATGTATTTATCCTGGTGGCCTTTGGTTCTGTTTTCTAGTGGCAGTCAAAAGGAGGCTGATGTTTCCCCTTGCAGACTCCGTGCGGGGGTGGCAACTGACTAGTGAATTGATTCTAGCATGGGACAAATGGTTTAGGTGGAATTGCTTCCTCCTTGTCCCTCCAGTCCCACTGCTGCCATTAGATAAGCAGGATCCTTATTTTGCCCCTACAAAGCTGTATGTCCTGACTAGCCCTTAAAAAATAGAAACCACATAATCTCAAAATGATAAAAAGTAAAGATTAAGTTAAACATCTGCTATAAGTTATTTTCATTACATCCCTCCCTATAATTAGTGTCTTGTTCATCTCCTCTCTCTCTCTCTCTCTCTCTCCCCCTCTCCCTCTCCCTCTTTTAAAGGAACTGTTAAGCAAATACTCTGCAATTTCATTTCAAATGCTCTTTGTGCTCTGATGAGCAATTTTCTTTAATGCAAATCCAGCCTCCACCCCACCCGATGTATAATTTTTCTCTTTCCCCTTCCATCCTCTAGTAGGTGGGGTTCATTCTTCCAGTGGCAAGATATTTTCATTTTTTGCCACCACTTGTGGTTGTATCACTGTGGTTGTTCTTCAGCTTGACTACAACTGTGTGCACTTGGTTTTTTGGGGTGGAGAGGGGGATACTGAAAAAACAGCTTTAAGCAGAAAAAAAGGATGTCTTTTTGCCTTCTTTCATTTCCCAGTTCCTTTTCTGTTGTTAAATGGTACTGACCAAAACAATGTACCTACTGAACCAGTGTACCAGTTCTCCACCCCCCTCCAAAAGTCTTGCTGCACCACTCAGACACCAGTTCCTGTCGTCATCTTTCTTCTGCCCATGATGATACATGGCAGGGGCAGCCCTGAAAACTTCAGTGGTCTGCCATACCCCATCCTCCTGATTAACAGCACAATCCTATAATGTTTCCTTGGTCTTACTGACTTCAATTGGCTTTACTCTCATGTAAGTTTCCATTACACTGGAGCCTCAGGTGACCAATTTGATCTTTTAAATTAGTTCACTCAACTGAGCATTCATTCTTCACTTATTAAAAGCAACAACTTCAAGAAGCAGAACCCAGAGTCACTATTCTAACATTGAAAGTAGCTCTAGAGAGGGTGGGAGAAGTGGATTCATGGGCCTGTCGATTAGTACTGTGCATGGCTCCTTCTTTTCCAACTAGGAAGCATGGGCTTTCATTGGTGGTTGTTTAAGAGAAAGTCAGATGTGTGGCCATGCTTCTACAGGGGATGCTCTGCTGAAGAGGCCCACTCAGAGTATCACATTTCCCCCTTTCTCACTTGGATGCTAGTGGTGGTGACACTATACCCATTTTTTTTTAAAAAACAAACCTACTAAGGGCACCACACAGTTCTTAACCTGGAGAAAGAGTGCCATGGCTATTTAACAGATTTTTATCTGCCTTTCAGCAGACATTTTCAAGGCAGTTAGCAAAAACAGTCATCATGAAACATTAACATTAAAAGAAGAAGAAATTAAAAAATCACACAACAAAAGCATTAGCAACAATTAGCAACACGAGCAACAACATAAACAGGAATAACAGTCAGGAGAAAAAGTGCCTAATTTGGATACCAGACCAATGATTCTGGAGAGAACATTCCACAATCCAGTCACCACCACCAAAAAGGCCCTGCCTTGAGTCATAATCTGCTTTACTGAAGGGGTGACTCAGAGCCAATGGGTACAATCATATGAGAGCAAGTGAGCTGTTCCAAATTTATTCAGCTTTAAATGCAGTGGATCTCACAAACTGGGTACCAGAGTGTGATTTAAAATTATTTTTAAAAAAGCATATGACTTCTTTAATTTCAGGAAGCTCTTATAATGGCAAGCATGGATCATCCCCACCTGGTGCGGCTACTAGGAGTCTGCTTAAGCCCAACCATCCAGCTTGTTACTCAGCTGATGCCCCATGGCTGCTTACTGGACTATGTTCATGAACATAAGGATAACATTGGCTCCCAACTCCTGCTTAATTGGTGTGTCCAGATAGCCAAGGTAAGATCTTACAAGTGCTATTTCTCATTGCGAGGTGACCAGACTCAGCCAGTGCTTTTTGCTAGAGATATCATACCATTTGAGAAATCCCACCCCCTAGACATCTTAATATATGGTCAGTATTTCTGAGCAAGAAGAATGTACCATTCTGTTCATGTGTGGATTATGTCACAATGCAGTACATTACTGTGAAAGGAATTATTTCATAAAATTTTAATTGATTAGTTTCCTCTGATTCAGGCATCATGTTGTGTGCAGTTTTCCATGTTGACATGCTTATTCTTCTACAACAAAGTTGACAAAATGATAAGAAAATACTTTCTGAAATAGTCTAATAAAATGTAATTAAAAGAAGACCGCAAGCCAAATTACTACGTAAAGAGCTAATTGAGTTTTGGAAGATTGAAGCTTTGATACCGGAAAGCAAACAAGGTAAGTAACTCTCTCTGGAGATTCCGGAGCCGGAGCCAGAGTCATTGATGTGTTGGGATGGGTCCGCACCTGTTTTCTCAAATGACCAAGATAAAGCCGAAGCACCCATTAGTCCCTTCCATAATTTCATAGAGTCAACACTTCTCCAGGAAACTTAGAAAAACTAAGCTTGGCAGTAGCATTTGCTCTTTGTGTTTCATGTACTAAAGAAGACTTCCGACATCTTCTGCTCTCATTAACATTTTAATAGAAGCAATGTTGACATTGACCATTTTTCTTACCTTCCCTGACAAGGGGTGAAAAGCACGGGCTTCACCGTATTCTGTGATCTGTTCCTGTTTGTTCTGCACTGGGTTTCTGATGGAGCATTGTAACACGCACATGCCACTCCAGTGTTGAAACAACTGTACTGGCTGCTTGTTTGCTACTGGGCTGAATGCAGAATTGGGTTGCTGATGCAAAAACAAACAAGCAAACAGACTCAGTGAATAGCTTGCAGCCAGGTTGTCGGAGGGGATCTCTTACCGTGTAGACATTCTTCACTCACTGAGGTTATTGTCAATGTCCTCCTAGTTGTTCCACATTTAATGGAGATAGATTCTATGATGACTCAAAGGAGAGCCTTCTCCACAGTGTTGAATACCCTTTGCTCAGTGATATGATGGACATATGTGATTCAGTCAGTTTGGTTCTGTCAGTTAATAACAGTTTATCTAATTATGGGGACCCATCCAGACACTGATTATTAGTAGCAGACTATTGAATTCTGGCCTTTGCTTTATGTTTTTCTTTGGTTTCATTGTAAACAGCCTAGTTGCTGCTGCTGCTGTTATTTATTGAATTTATTTGAGAGCCACCCACTATCATCATGTTCTTTACCTTTAAAGATGCAAGCAGTCTGTAAATAATTAATAGATAAAATATAATCCTGAGATGAAAAGTCACTTTTTCCAGGACAAGCTTATCATGTGTAAGTATCAGTCCATTATGACAGTTGTTGTTGGTTGAAAGAAAAACAGAGGCCTGTGGCTGGAATCTAGATATGTGTGAGCTGAGCGCCCCCTATTGTCAATAATGGCAAAAGTAAGGGAGCCTACACATGTCATTGGAAACGTGTGACGTCATTTCAAACCACTGGATGTGGCCAGTGATTCTACCAAACTTTGTAATTAATCATCTTGCTGGACAAACATCACTCATTCATGCTCTTCTCTTAATGAAACCTGAAGCAGTGGGTCATGAATTGCTATTAAGTTCTAAACTGATTGTGAACTCTGCACATGTGCAGTCTGTATCTAAGCAGTGCCATTTCTTTGCATGTGTTACGTTTGCTTGAATTAAGCCTTCCTTGCCTAATCCAGTGCTGCTTTCCTCCACACCACCACTGCCATACTGGCTCCATGAGGAGAAGGAGGACGACTCAGCCGCCCCTCCTAAAGTTGTACTCATGCCGCAGTCCTCTCAGCAGCTTCCCTTGTTGTCATTGCTGCAACTGCAGCACTGGCCCTGCGGAGTCCACCCTGCCATTGTCAAGATGTGCAGTGCTATTGCACATGTGTAAAGCTTATTTACATGGAAGGAGAGTTCACTTTGAGGGGAAATGCCTGTCAGAGCTTACGGGGCTGAATTCATTATTTTCCAAGGAAATGGCACGTTCATTCAGGGTAAGTTCACCCATCACCAGCAGTAGCTATTGCATAGAAACATGCCTGGGCAGATGTATTCTTGCACAGACATATGTGGCTGTGAAGCTGATGGATCAGTAGGAGGAGATGACTTTTGATCGAGCAGCAGCAGCTGGGTCTCAACTACACAGCTAGTGCATTAATTTCAAGAACTGGACTCTTACCCTGTGCTCCTAGACATTTCTACTCAAGGGAATATCCTACTGAATTCAGTGGCACTTACTGCTATCTACATTGGTGCAGACTGCAGCTGGAGAAAACAGTCTGATGGCCCCTGAGAGAGCATCCTGGGGCCATAGGAATGCTCAGAAAAATCCTTCCAAGGTCAGACCATGCTCTAACCTTGGAAAGGAGAGTGGATCTGCCCTCTTCCTTCTCAACAGTGAGGCTCCAATCCTGCATCTACTTAGCTTGGAGTAAGCTCATCAGAATTTAATGGGTCTTATATCTCTATAGGCATGTACAGGAGTGTCCCAAATCCGGACGTTTTAAGATAACTCCTTTTGGAATTGAATGGGAGTGCGGAAACTGGGGAGGAAGGACTAATAGTTTAGTAGTGATGTATTTGAAAAGGCCAATTGTACTTTAAAAAACAGAAAAAGAAAAGAGCAAATGTGTAAGCTTAATTGCCAGTAGCCATGAAGGAACAGGAGAAAGAATCCCTGGAAAAAAAGGTGTCTTATTATTGAGGTGAAGAAGTAAAGTTTAATTAATCTATTTATCTCCATATCACCATGGTCTAAGGTTAATATTGCTCTGGCCTTGCATTACAGCATTAAGCTTATCTGTTTGGCTCTTCAAAAATGAAAGTTATTAGCAGCATCTGCTTTCCTTGAAACTTGCAAGATGAGTACCAGAAATAGTGGCTCCTTTAGTGATTCACATTCTTAACCTGCTGAGACAAGTTGCTCACCAGTGGTTATGTGTACATTTTTGCTTTTATGGAATTGAAAACCCCTGGTTTGCAGTAGAGTTTAGAAATAAGTAGTTGCATGTAGAGCTCTTCCTTGGGTCAAAGAACTTTTACTCGCAACAGTGTCATTGTGATCATGCAAGTAGCAATGGGCACATCCTTATGGCAGCATGTCCTAGTGGTTAGAGCAGCCTTTATGACCCTTTTTGTCTTGGAGGAACCCTTGAAATAATTTTCAGTCTCAGAGAACACCTGCATAAAAATTGTTATAAAGCTAGGCTCTGGATGTAAATAAAAGTTGGAAACTGGACAACATGAACTCAACCCATATTCACTCCTTGAGTGGAATATTGAGAGCCAGCGTGGTATAGTAGTTAAGAGTGTGGGGCTGGGGGTCAAGGAATCTGGGTTCCAGTTCCTGCTCAGCCATGGAGCCAACTGGGTGGCTTTGGGGCAGTCACAGACTCTCAGCCCCACCTGTCCCACAGGGTTGTTATTGGGGGGATAAGACTGAAAGCAGAAAGGGGCAGAGAGGAAGCTAGATTGTTAACAAGAAAAAGAACAGCAAGAAAATCATTAAGCTATCTGTTCCTGGACCCTGGTTATACGTAGGGGTGAGAGAGAACTGGCCTGAGGTTCTGTTTTCTAGCAAATCCATCTATATTCCTCCAGGCTGATGTGCAAATTGACTTACAGTTATTGGGGAAATACATACCATAATGAAGCCCAGACATGGTGAACTTTGAGTTGCCTTTCAGTCTTTCCTCCTGTCTTTAAACAGTTAAACACTCCGAAATCCATTCTGTCCGATTTCTGCCTTAAATTACAGTTTTCAAAAATCTCTATGTAATTTGCATTTAAATGCATGTTTTAAAAATTATCTTCTCCCTAAATATACTTTCTAAGAGTAGATTTGATACTTCTTTGAGATGAGAATGGCATTGGAACAAACCAGATTGGCAATGGCTGCCCTTCAGTCACTTCGCCACTGCTCTCCTTTCTGAGGGCGCAGGGCTGCTGGGAGGCAGGGGGAGTGGGGGGGCAGGTCTCTCCTGAGGCTCCACCGACAAGGGAATTGGCCTGGCAGGCCACATTTGGCCCATGGATCACAGGCTCTCCACCCATACCTCACACGATGTAAAGGACTGGTGCCTGACCTCTATCTTCTCTGGCAAGCTTGGGCACTGTGGGAACCCCTCAGTGCCAAGGCCTGAGAGCTCCCCTAAGGAATGCTCTCTGGGCTAGCTCAGGGACTGCGGCCTCCTAATCTGCCCCTGGGGCTTTTGCACAGCTTTGTTTGGGCTATTATTTGTGGCCCTGACGTGGCCAGAAAATAGGGAAATGCTGTCAGTTTTCTTGCAATTGACTAACCCGATCAAGGAAATTATGTCCCTCATCAAACAGATACATTTTGACATGAAAATCCAAACTCATGAACATTCAGCTCAGTGCTAGTAAAACTTTTCTAGAATTTAGCCTTTCTGGAAGCCAGGAAGCACTTCCTGACAGTCAGGACCCCAAGGGTGTGGAATGGGCTTCCACAGGAGGTCGTTGAGGCCCCACCGGTGCGGGTGTTCAAGGATAGGCTGGATGTGCACATGGTGGGCATATCGGGAGCGGAGCCGGCTGGTGCCGGAGGTCAGACTAGATGGCCCGGGAGGCCCCTTCTGACTTGCTCTGTTTCTATATTTCTATGTAATCAAGAGCACTATTTCCACTTATGGTGGAATATATGACTAGTTGCTCGTTTTGCCACATTGCACAGGATTTACTCTCAATTTTGTATTTCCTAAAGCAGTTTGGAAAGATTTATTGAGCCTGTCTAGAAAGCTACCCAGAGCATACTCAGGGATGTGATAGGAGCCAAGGCATGTTCCTTGACCCCTCTGTTAGTTATGTGTGTGGCCTGAGGCAGTTTTGGATGCTTGCCTTTTAATAGCCCTATCTTTCCCTTCATTAGCTTCTGTGACAGTGCTCTGCACTGAGGCTTGAAGAGGAAAGAGGAGGGGGCATCTTTAGTTTATTGGGAATTGTGTTTTGCAAACATTTTAAAATGCAGTTTCCTCTGCTGTAGCTGGCATTGCCCTCACTGTGTTTCTCTTTGTCTGCCTTTGCGAGGCATTATTTATGAAGGACACTGGTTCAGAGGAACTAGTTCTGCATCAATGTTGCTCTCCAGCTGTCTCAACTTCTGTATAACAAGTGGCAAACCCAGCAGAAGACCTCGGTCAGTTTGCCAGGGCCAGTGTGCCTCGGGTGAGGTTCTTTGAAGTTTGGCAGTGATTGGTTTATGTTATTAAGTATCATCCATGTGGGAATGAGATCAGATGTCTTGCTTGTGCCTGCAGAGTATAGATTTTATTTTTAAAAGATATTTTCAACTGATTCTGCTCTTTCCAGAAGATTTTCTATCACAGAAACAAGTGGATTTTCTCTTTGGATAAACTTGAGAAGTGAACCTACATGCCTTGTAGGATCTGGCTTTATATACTGATGCTGGTGTGCTGTGACTGGCTGCAGAGTTTGTCAGCATTTGATGTCCTAATCCCATGGTCCAGTGGGCTCTCCAGGGAGTTCTGTGAAGGCATTTTACAATGGCATGAAGCAGGGGTCAGGATTGGAGGGCATGCAGAATTCTCTCTCCCTCAATAATACCCTGCTATTTCCCATTGTTGAACCTGGCTGTCAGCAGATCTGTCCTGGTGGTAGAGATACACCCATATGATGTTTCCCCAATATATTCCTAATCCATTGCACTGGCAGTAGAACTCCTGTGGTGGAGAATCTCCAAGATCCACTGGTGCCATAGACCTGCATCCATTCCTAAATGTCTCTAGTCTGCATAATTTGAGCAATAATAGCAGCCTTGTGGTATAATCCAGTGCAGGTCCCGCTGGAAGCAAATCCCACTGGGGAAATGGGGCTTAGTCCTAGGTAACTGGACACAGGATTGCAACATTAATATTCCTGCATGTGGTCATTACATTGATTAAAACATGCTGAGCCTTTCTTTTAAATGTGAGCATGCTCCATTCTCACCCAAATAAAGTTAAGCCTTAGGGCTGGATGCCTATTGGAAGTTCCTCAGTCTTGGTTTGCAGAACCATGAGCAGTGTCCTGTTGTGCTGTATTCTCACAAGACCCACCACTTACACAACTGGGCTTTGATACGTCTTAAAGTGATTTGAAATGAGCAGAAATGTAAGCGGAGCTTTGCAGATAAAGAAACAGGTGTTTCCACTTCTTTCTGGGGGTGACTTTTAGAATCACCAAAAACACAACAGAACTGATGGAAGAGTTCCATTAGATACTGCTCCATCTCTTTACAAAGTTAACTCCCAATTATTCTGCCATGGAAGGCAAATATGAATTTGCATATGCTGTGGATGATGACATACAGTTGAAAGTGTGAAGTCCCTCCCTAGAAATATAATAATAATTATTATTATTATATGTGAATGATACGAAGGGATAAGAGGTCCTTTTGTGGTGCTTGATCATGATGTCTGTTCATACATGCAAGACAGTGGTTGCTGTTGCAGTCATTTGATGTGGAACATGGTTATATGAATCCAGTTCTAGCGCATTCGCCACTTAATGGGACATGGACAGGTGCCCTTAGTGCTACCACACTAAATGACAGTTCAGAGAGTCATAGGATCATAGGATAGTAGAGCTAGAAGGAGGCAAGAAAGCCATCAGCTCCAACTCCCTGCTCAATGCAGGACTCTAAGTGGAGCCTTCCCTCTCAAAATATTTCCATCTTTTCCTTTCCTTGGAAATTCTGAAGCCTGCTTATCACATTTTACATTCAAATAATTCCGTAAGTGTTACTTTTGAATAATAATAATAATAAGCTAAGGTAATAAGCAGTTTGATACACTGGAATGTCAGGGAAAGAAATCAGTTCCTGGGGGATATCCTTTTCACATCTTCTGAATATAAAAGAAGTCTAAAATTACATTAACTGAGTCAAAACATAGTGTCATTTGGGAGAGAGGCTTGAAAGCACAATAAAGAGAACATTAGCCCAAAAAGTGGATGGAATCAGATTTCCTTAGCAAAGGAAGGCAGGGTAAGTTGTTGTCATCTGCTTCCCATGGGCTTTTCCCCACTTCTGGGAGAAAGGAGAGTTTGCCACTCAGAGGGCATGTGTGTGTAAACAGATTGATATCATATAATTTAATACAAGGCAATAAAACAATCATGAAACACAGTTCTATGGGTAATTGCTCTCTTTTTAAATTTTACCCAGAGCCGTTTCCCCAGGCAGTGCTACTTCTGACCCAACCTCCATGATGAAACTAACAATCACATTTCAGAATTCTTTAAACACGTAATCCACAAGGTCACAAGATTGGCCCACATTACTCAAATGCCCTGTCCAGGAGAAGGGCTGTTCTCTACCTTTTTCCTCTTGGTCTCAGCTCAGCCTTTTTCTTTGCCAGTGATTAATCATTCCCAATCTCACTTTTTTACCTGGACATTTTCAAGAAATGGAGAAAGTGATGTGTTTGTAATTTAAGTCAAAACAAGATGAACCCTGTTTCTTTTTGCTTGGGAGAAATACAGCTTTTAATGCAACTACTTTTCCCATTGTCCAAATGCCTGGGACTGAGGCCCTGCCATATAGAGACCAGTGGATGCAAGTTATCATCCTATGGCAGGGATACAGGGTCTCAGGCTGGAGGCCAAACCCAGATCTCTTCTGGCCCCAGTCCAGCTATATGGTCATGCCCCCTTTCCCTAGCCCCCACCCTTTCCACTAACCAGCACTTGTGGGGGGGGGGAGGGTCCCAACTTATCTATGGGATTTTCCTCCTTCTAAAAACTTGAAGTGTCTCTCCTGAGGCATGTCTCTCCTGAGGCCCTGGGCTAAACTTTCAGCTACCATGAGCTAGTATGCTTTGTATTTTGACCCTTCCCTTCTTGCCACCAACCCTGCTGTTACGGGAATGCAGTTCCCAAGGGTCTTTCCAAAATGGACTTGGACCCTCTGGCTGAAATGGGTTGAACATTCTTTGGGCCAAACCAAAAATGTGGGCACTGTCTCTGCCTGAGTCCTCTTTTTGCCACTACTGTAGGGCTAGCAGGTCTCCGCAGACAAGGTAAAAGAGAGAACAGGATTTAAAAGTGAGATCAGGATTCCCATCTCCATTAGCTTCAACGGGATTTCCACTCCAAAATCAAGCTCACAAATGCTATTGCATTTGCTGCACCTCTCCAGTGTGGATGAACAGCCTTGATGATTACCACTGAGAGAACAAACCTCCATGGTAAAACTGGCTCTACGATTAGGGCCATTTGGCTGCATTGTTCAAGAAGAGCATTTTTGCCTTTTATTCTCCTTGGAAGCATTTGATTGATAAAGGGCTAGCTGGAAGCAGCTTTCGTTATTTTGAGGCAGCCAGGGGTGAACGATGGACATACTGTGTGCACAGTGGGAGGAAGCAGGGGTGAGCAGAAAGGTTGGGAGGAGGTGAAGGGATGCAGCTGCGGTTCAAGGTCTTTCTTTTTCATTAAGGAGTTCTGGCTTATAGCGCTGTGAAAAGGCTGACAGGGAGTGAACAAAGGATGAGTTTAATGACAGTCATCTATCAGCTGTCCACATTTTAAACTTCAAGATGTCTCTATTCCCAAAGCGCCTTGCCATGACAAGGCTAATTGTATAATTATTATGCTATGCCGACACACTCACACTAGCAAGGACCAGGGCGAAAGGCTGTGATAATTATTACTCCAAGCAAGTATATTAACATAAAATGTAGCTTACTAATGGGACTGCTCTGGTAGAAAGTTCTGTCTGTAGCAGAGAAAAAATTAAACCAAGGTCTTATCAAGTGATCATTCACTCACTCATTCATTCATTTTTTATTTACTGCCAATGTACAAGACAAATGATGATACTTCATTTAAAAAAGACAATGTGAAATGCTTCTATAAACATATTCAAACTTTAAAACATGTGATGCTCAAATGAACTACTGAATGTTTCCTCACAAGTCATGTGATCTCTGGAAGATACTCTAGGCTTGTCTCTGATGAACCTCTAGTGAAACCCAGTTGGAGAGGTCACTGCTAAGCACATGTCCCTACATGAATGACCATTGTACACAAGAGATGCCATGCTTACCTAATATCAGAAATTGCAGCAGTCTAAAAGAGATATTTAGGGGCCAGGTGATATATTTCCCTTTTTGGCAGTCTGTCTGTTTCTCTGCTTGAAATTCATCAGGCCACATTTGCCTGCCAACCCAAGAGCTGTTTCAGTTCTCTCTCACCTGGGACTACTAGAGTGACACCTTCCTCTAACTTCTGCCAGATCAGAGACATTCTGCTCATTGCAGGGAGAAACAAACTGGTACCCTTCTCGCCCTGTGCTCCATAGTCCCTTCACTATGCTTTAGAGCAGTCCAGTTGCTGGTTTGGTGAGCTCCCCATCTTTTTATGCTGCCATGGGTTTTGGAGGCTGGTCACTCGTCCTCCTTTCTCTGCTTCTGATGAGGCAACTGCAGGAAGCCAAAAGAGTCTGTCCTCCAGCCCAGCTCACCTCCACCCCTGCCCCATCTTTATTCTGGCCAGGCCAGCTGTGGTGAGGAATTATGTTCACTTGCCCTTGCCAACTTATCAAAAAATGATTTTGATCCCATTTTTCATAAGGTATACTCTCAGCAGTATAGAATTTTAAAGCACAATAAAAGCTATAAAATGAGTACCAAATTAAAAGCAGTGGGAGGCACACACAAAGAGTAAAATAGCCATACAATATGAGGTATTGGAGTCAAGTTCATTTTTCCAAAGCCTATTGGACTAAAGAAGTTTTTACCCATTTGTGGAATACCAACATGGAGGAGATGGTACAGCCCTCCCCTATAAGGGAGTCATTGACCCTGGGGCAGCAACAGACAAGCCCCTGCCCCTGCTGGCAGCCCACCTCCCTGTAAGATGGGTCAGGTTTCATCACAAGATCTTAGCTGCCTGGAGGGTCATGTAAGGTGAGATCTTGTCTGAAATAATCAGGTCCCAAGCCTTTTGGGGCTTCAAATATAAGGAACAATACCTATAACTCAGCTACAGAATTACGTGGCATCTGGTACAGATGCTCCATATGGGACAGGTTGGTTCATTTATGGTTGCACCGGTTCAAATGAGACTGGATTTTAAGCTGTACTGAGCAATTGACTCCCGTGCACACTTGCCAAAACAACGAGTAATTCAATACTTATGTTCATTTTAAGTTAAACCATCTGCCTCATATTGAACAAGATTTGTGCAGGTCAGTATTTAGCAATGCCAGTGGAATATACTGAAATAAATTTAGACACACATGCATTTGTTCATTCTTTAATCTGCCACATAAATAATATTTTATGTTCTTCTGAAACATTTTGATTAGCTCAAAATAAGAAACAGCAAAATAGTACTGAAAGAGGAAAGCAGTGCTTTTCTTGAGAGGAATATCTTGAGAGGAATAATGTACAATCTTTTTTGTCCATCAGATGAATTGTTCCAATTATTTTATGCATTTCCCTACTCAGGTGGTGGGCGGCACGGAGATAACAAAAGCATTGTAATGGTTTCTGTGCCAGTTTCAAATGATATTTCAAAAGAGTCACCTAAAGAAACTTAAGTTATCTGGTTCTCAAGCAGCACCAGGTAGTGCAGGAACCCTCACTTGATGGAAATGAATGCAAAGTTGTAGCTAGCCAGTGGACTGAACACTGTAATTTCCAATAGAAGCCAAGTGTCTAGTTCCCCTGAGTCCTTTTGAAAACTACAGCACTCATCAGACGATGTTCCTCTAATTACTACAGTATTATTAATTATGGCTAACACATTGCAAAAAAGGGCAGCCATTATGCCCTTGGAGCACTGCCAGTGAAGCATATCATTCCATTAATTAAAGGTTGTATGTGGGATATTTTTCTGCTCAGTCTTCCCCATTTTCAATTTTCTCCCCTCTTGTGTGATCTCTGACTCATTTCTCTCAACTTCTCTGATTTTTACCTTTCTTTCTGTTACCTGCTAGCTGGCATTATGCTATCTTTATGGTATCTTCACTTTATTTCTGTCTGGTGATGCCTTGTATTTCCTTTCCCAGATAAATGTTATTTCCTTTGTCCTTAAGCATCACTCTGGTCTGTTAGCAATCAACCTTGATCCCATTCTCACAGCTATCTTTGTCCTCACTTTCTTTAAATCTCACTTGCATCCATCATAGATGGGAGCAACCAATGTGGCCATTTGGGCATCCAAATTAAAATAGTACATGCAAATTTTGAATGAGTCATTCCACTCCTGACGTAAGTGATCAAAATAAATTTAGGAAGATCTACTAGATTATACTGCACAGTTTAAAGCAGGTCTGAATCTGAGGGCCCTTTCATCTCTCAGAGTATCTTTCAGAGATACAAACCTCACTAATGCCAATATGTAATAAACATAATTTTATTGCATGCTCCACTGTGTTACGTAGTGTTCTGAAACCTTGATCTGAAAATTCAGTTGTCTGTGACTAAATGTATGACCCATTCATAATTTGAATAGAAAGTTGCAATGTATATATCAAGCTATGCACATTGTCCTATGTCTGAAAAAACATCATAGAAGATGGACTACGTTATTATCTTAACATGTGTTTGATCACTGGAGAATTTTAAAATCTTAAAAACTTTCTCATCATAACAACACAACCAGAGAACTGGGGTCAGAGATAGGATTCAGTAATAAAATAAGTTTTGTAACTCATGAAATGGTGGAGGTAATCCTTAACTGAGATTAAGGATTAGAGAAGCCTGGCAGATGCTTCTTGGAACCGTAAGAAACTGCCAGGAGGATCAATAGCCAATCAAATTGGTGCGATTCCACCCCCACCTCCTCTCACAGAAACCTGCAGCCAGGTTGATCAGTTGGGCATTGAACATCAATGAGATCACTCAAAAAGTTTTACTTAAAATGAAATATACCAACCTCATTTTGGGGGGGAATGGGGGAAGAAACAATTTACAGTAGCTTTCAGCTATTCCCTTTCAAGATCAGCATAACAATGAATTGGGCTAGCTACTTGTTCACTTCACTACTGAATAATGTAGATACGAGATTCCCAGGTCCAATTGATAAAGCAAAACACAAAGTGACATGTAACTGTAGCTGCACTGTATAGTGCAGAGCCTACAATGACCAGGCAGTTCGACCGGATGACTTTGGAGGTTTTTGTCAATTCTATGATTTTACGGTTCCAAGAGCAAGCTTTGCTGGCAGTTGTTACCATTACTCTTGGCCTGACAAATCATTCCCCAATTCCTGGTATATTTTTCCCCCCGCATTACAGGAGATATCAAATTTTTTTTCACAGGGCTATAGAACACAGTATCAGAATAAGTCATTTCTCACATTCTCTAATCAACCCTGGTTTGTGTGTAATATCAACACAAACTTTTATGCCTTAATACCATGCCTTTAATCAAAACACAACACAAAATTTGTGTGGGTCCAAGCTGGAGTTAAGGACTCCAAAATAATGTTCCATAAAACAACAAGAATATCACCAAATATGCTAAGGCATTTGGAAAAAGGAGCCCATTAAGATTTCTCAGCTGCCCCCAACAGACTGTCTTGGAACAGTAGTATTGAAAACCTCTCCTAAATCAGATTCAAGTTATTAGAGCAGCTTCTGCAAAGGAGTTCCATTATAAACCCATATTTTTTGTTTATAATATAGCCATAAAATTTTTCTCTGGACTGTGACATGGCATAAAAAGTCTTAGTCTGAGGCAATTTCATTTTTGTATTATTCAAGAAATCTATATATTAGGTTATTTTTGAATTGCTGGAGTATCAAAATAATAGTCTGGGTGCTTTTTTGTATTGCTATATTTAAAAAAAAAATCCTTTTCCTTTACAAGAAAATGTTCAAAACCATACATTTATAATGCAGTTAATCTCATCCCAATAACCATGGATGTGGAATGCTGAAATGTACCAGTAGATTCTGTACATCTCAAGTGATTAATTCCTTTCTAAGGGGTTTATTATGAAATATGGCATTTTGAATTAATATTCATATACAATCATTTATGCTATTAATCATATTTTGTTCTTGGACAAAAGAGAGTGCATACCTCTTCATTTGCTAACTCAAAGAATCTTCTGCATGGGTGCATGACGTCAACATAATATATTTTGAACTCATACATCATCACACTGAACATTAGAAATGTATTTGTCACTGCAGCACTAAATTCTGCTATGCTAAACAATTCTGTAAACTTAAACACTTATTTAAATTGGCTTAATTTGCACACTGCATTCAGAATGCAGTTGACCCCTTCCTCTTCAGAAGCAATGTGCTCATGTTCTGCTCATTAGAAATTTGCATTAAAAAGACTGTGATCAGTAAGGGTGGAGACTGGTGCAGTATCATTCTCAGCCATGGAGGGTGATCTGCCAATCTCACTACTGTTCTCACCCACAAGCTTCCATCAAGTTTCCTTCTTTTTCTCCATAACCATGAAGGCCAGATCTATTTTTAATGTACCTGTATTTTATTTCATGTTATGTATGTATCTGCATTCCTGTTTTCAGGTTCTGCCAAGCTGCAGGGTTCCATTCTTGCACTCCATGGCAATATCACAGCCATACCAGCTCTGAAGCTCTCAAAATGCTTTGTCTGCATTATTGAGAAAGCTGTGCCTCTTAGATCTCATGGTGCTGTCTGCTGCTTTGTTATCTTCAGCCACATTTTTATACTAGCATAGCTGTTGCTTCAATCTGAGCTGAGTTCTTCCCCCAAGCCCAGCCCCAGGTATAGATGCTGAAGCATCTAGACTAGATATTTACACATTTTAGTCAATTGCAGGTCCATCACAGAGTAATAGTCATCAGGCCTTGAAGAACATTACACCCAGAGAGCCTTTTCATAAGAATATTCCTTTGAAGTCTCACATTCTTAGACACACACACGCATGCACGCACGCACGCATGTGCGCGCGCACACACACACATACACATGATGTGGCACAATGCACCAAGGTTACCTGTTTACTAAGACTGTACGAGAAGGATGGACAGAAGACATGGCAGCACCAAATGGCTCCTGGCACCATCTCAGATGTCATGCCAACATTTAAACCCTCAGGGTCATTTTGCAGTCAGGTATCATTAGTCAATACTCTCCCTCACTCCCTCGCTGCCATCTGTTTCTGTCTAGCCTATTTGTGTAAATTAACTCTCAGCGTGCAGCTATTCTCGCTCTTGTCATGATCCTTCTCTCAGTGTCCTACAGCTTTCCTCCTAGACCTAGATGCTGCAGTGACCTATACTGGAGATTTTGGCCTGATTTACCCAGTAAGTCAGTTTTTATTCATTGCATCCCTGCGTGTATACCCCTACCACTCTATGCCACCATTTCTGCTTCCTGCACTGCACCAGTGCTTGGGTCACTACCTTACCCACTTCATCCTGCTAGCTTTTTTGCCAGAGTCATGACAGATAGAATATTAGAGTTGGAAGGGGACAAGAAAGCCATTGGGTCCAGCCTCCTGCCCAGTGCAGGACTCTAAATTAGACCCTCCCCCGTAGAAGAGTGTCCAGCTGCATCCTGAATGCCTCCAGTGTGGGAAAACCCATGAAACACAGAACATAGAAATGGAGCAAGTCTGAAGGTGCCTCCCTTGCCATCTAGTCTGAGCCCTGACTCCAGCCAGCTTGCTCATGAAATACCTCCTTAGCTACTTGGTTCCTTCAGCAGGAAAGCAGGGCAGTCCTGCTCTCCTGCCCATCCCCCAAAAGCACACTTCAAGGACAGAGGGGCAGGTGGGCTGAAGTCAAGACATTAGTGGCATTCTATACTCCTCTGGGCATTCCTTTGAATCCCTGACCCCTATCTCTCTCTCTTTTTTTTCCTGAAACTGGTTTTCCATCATCTGTCATGCTCTACCATGACACTATGACAACATAAGAAAGAGAGTTCATATTTAGAACTGGCTATTGAAGCTAGAATAGATGTCAGTCCTACCTTAAGCTAGGTTTTTTTTTCCACATTTCTAGATTCAACTGTACTGCTGTACCTAGTAGAAAGGCCCAGACATGCATCCTAAGCGTGTTTACTCAGAAGGAAATCCTGCTGGGCTTTATTTCTTAGCAAAGGTATTTAGGACAGACAGATTTGTCCATTCTTCCACATTCTTCTACATTCATTTTTTTTTTCTAATTCTCAAGCTCTTTCCATAATCTTTTACAGCAAATGAAACAACAGAAAATTCTCATTCATTTGCACCAGCCAAATTCAGTAAGAAGCATTTCCCAGCATGGGCAGGGCCAGGGTGTATACTTTCCTGCCATAGACATGGGTATATCTGTCTATTTCAGGCTCTCTCAGGTTGTCAGTTTTCCAATCTTGCACATGGTAGGCATGTCATGAGCAGAGCTGGCTAGAGCCGGGGTCTGACTAGATGACCTGAGATACCCCTTCTGACTTGCTCTGTTTCTATTTTCAATCTTCAATGTGGATTGTTCTGAACTATTATTTTTAAGTTTATATGAACATTTCTCCCAGTACATGCATTTTGCAAGCAGGATGGGTGCAGGAGCCCTGCCTGCCCAGGCTCCTCAGCAACCAGTGCCTGCAGGCAGTCCACCTCTGGTAACAGAGATCGCACGTAGCCCGCAGCATGATGTTGATTGCCACCTCCTTCCTGAACCTGCTCAATCTCCCTTTAAACCTATCCAGATTGGTGGCCATCACTATAGAAATGCCACCACTAGAGAATTTAGAGAACTTGAAATACTGTATTGGTTTGAAAGTATAAGCTTATGAAAATTCAGATTGAAAGGCAAGCCGTACTGATTTTTTCCCTTCCATTCTACTAACAATAAACAGCAAGGTGTGCTATTCAAAACATTAAGGTGATTCTGTTGTTACTTTAAGTTGGTAGCCATGTCCTGAAGTAGCAGATTTGTTAACTTCTGTGTGCAGTAGCTATCCAAGGTCCTTTCCAAATAACTCACCTTCTTATCCATCCATATCTTTCTAAATGGCATACTTTCAAGACATTCCTTATTCTAGCCTTCATGTTCACCACATGTATCTCATGTTTCTTAATTAGCATTTTAGTATTTGGGTTCTTTATGCTTTGCTCGAAAAATGAGAAGTGGAAATAATGCAAGATGATCCTGGATGCATCTTCTTCTTCTCTTCTTCTTAAGAAGCAGGAGGCTACTGTTATTTGTGCTGACATGCTGTATTTGGTTTAGTATTTTAAATGGAAGAACACCCCATTTGGGAAGTCTTCTGTACCTACTGTCCATTGACAGAGTAATCCACTTGTGTCAGCAATATTGACACAAGGAACCAAAGTCAATGGGGAGCCCATATACAGGTGCAGAAAGCTGTTGTTCTGGAAACAGAGACGACACTCCACTTTGCAGTTAAAATAATCAGTTGCAGGGCTGACAGTAACTCAGCACTGTAGCAAAGACAGTTTCTATGTGTTTGTTGAAAATTGTAGTTTTGATTGCTCTAGGACAACAGCAGTGCCTTTCCACAAGAGGCAACGTTATTATGCTAAAGTAATCCAACACCACAGCACTGGTACCATCCCTGGAACCCACCTGCACAATACCATGGCCTCTTGTGGGAACACAGTGTAGCTGTGTGGTCCTGCTCCAGGAAAGGAATAGGGTCAAGCTATTCAGCATCTTGAAAACTTCCTCAGAGTTCTAAAGCCACCACTTTTTCAGTGGTGGCTTCCCAATTATGGAGCCATCTCCCCACTGAGGCCTGCCTGACACCCTCTGCTCCCAGGCATTTTATAGTCTTGATCAGACATAGAGTTTTTATTGAAAATGTTTTAGTTGTTTAAACTGCTTTAAATATTGTTTACTGAAACATTATTCTTTTTAATGTTTATATTTTTATTCTATCTGTTTTATTATTAGAAACTGTTGTGAGCAACCCACAGAGCTCTGGATATTGAGTGGCATAGAAATAGCAATAACAATAGCAATATTAATTCACCTGAAAGCAATGCTGGTGGCTGTTGCTGTTGTCTTGGGGTGTGCAACTCTCATGCGTTTTGCTTTGGTTACAGGAATCTCCTTTGGTCTGAATACAGTTAATATGCAGTAATAGGGTGGACTGTTAACCTTCCAAATATGAAGCCACCCAGAATGCCTGGAAAGGTCCATTTTATATTTCTGGTATATATACCTACTGTAATAAGATTATATATAGCAGTTAGAGCAAAACCAAGCTTTCCTTTGGAGCAGATCTTGAAGGTGCTCAGCAGGCTGCAAGGGGAGGGACAGTATCACCCCTTCTCATTCAGCAGCTGGAAGCCATCCCATCTGTAGGAGAGGATAATTGGGTGCACCCTTTATACCTGGAAAACAGTATATTTTGGATGCTGCTATGAAAGTGTGCAATTTGTCTCAGCCTTATTAATTGTGCCCCCAGAGCAGCTGCTTTTAAATGTGTTCACTGGCAAATAAAATGTCACAGGCATGAAAGGCTATGCATTCATGTCACGGCTATTAGCCAGAGAACAATACTTTTTTTTATTACGTTTGGTTGTACTTGTCTATCGGTATGTACCTATGTGAACCCCTCCTGAGCCATCATTTCTCATCCTGCTGTATGCTTTGTTTTGTAGTAGAAGTGTTTTTCTTTCCATTTGATATAGATATGGGGGTGTTGCATTTTCAAAAATATAATACAGTATCTGGAGAAACTGGGCACAATTCTGCTGGAGCTTATGGAACTTTAGAGAACCTTTTAAGCTAACTGATCATTCATACTCAGTCCATCACTTAGTCCATCACTTAAGATGATTTCCTTTGTTGCCATTTTGAACACACAGGAAATAGCCATTTCTAGCCCCAGTGGTTTCCCTACATCATCAAAACCCTTTAGAACAAGCAATATATTTTCTTTTTTGTAAGTGCCTTGCTTAAATGTCAGCCATTTAAACTGAAGGCAGCAATCCACACAGGTGTCTGCATCTGACATGTCCTCAATGCACCTGCTTTAACTAGAAGACTGTACTTAAAGTCAAGTGTATCTTTTTGCACATCAGACCATATGAAGAACTTATGCAGTCCAGGATCCTGCTCACACAGGGGCCGATCAGATACATTCCAGAAGCATGCAAGCAGGGCTTGAGTACAGCAACGCGATGGCATACAGGGACCCACCCCATTCATTCTGGAAGCAATATGGAGCCATCATAACTATTGGCCATTGATAGCCTTCTCCTCTGTGGATTTGTGCAATACTTTTTTAAAACCACCCAAATGGTCAGCCCACTGTTTAACTATGCATAGATGCATAAAAGTGTTTCCTTTTATTTGTCCTTAAGCTCACAACATTCAACGTTGTTGGATGAGCTCACGTTCTAGTATTACGAGAGATGGAGAAAAAAAGATTTCCTACCCGCTTACTTGTGCCTAGAGTAATTTATATATAACTGTATATATCTTAATCATGTTGCGCCTCCCCCCCGCCACATTACTTCCCTTTGGCCTGAACAAAAATGCTTCAAACATTGTAACCTTGCCTTATAGAGGAATTGCTCCATGTTCTCGATAATTTTGTTGCCCCTTTTGACAAGTTTTCTTGCTTTCAGTAGCCTTTTTAAGGCACATTGAACAGAACTGTGCAGTATTCCAAGTGTAGTTACTCCATACATTTGTATATTGGCATTATAATATTGGCAGCTTTATTTTTGAGTCCTTTCTAAATGGCCCCTGATAGGAAATTTGCTTTTTTTCATAACAGCCGTGGACTAGGTTGACATCTTCAGACTCCATCCTCATATTTTTGAAAGGAGGGGAGGGGTCCTCCCAATGAACATACTGCACACTTGCTCATATTGAACTGCCTTTACCATTTACTGGCCATTCCCCAGGTTAGGACAGATGCTCTTGAATCTTTTTGTAATTTTTTTTCGTTCCAGTTACCCTAAATCAGCCTTCCCCAACCTTGTGCCTTCCAGACACATTTGGACTGGAACACCCAGAATTACCAGTCAATGAACCTGCTGGATGGGAATTCTGGGAGATGCAGTCCAAATGCCTTTGAAGGACACTGGGTTAAGGAAGACCTCCCTAAATAATAAATAGCTGCTCATCCTTAGCTCCAAATCCAAGTTAAAAAGCACCTGTCCCAATACAGATTCTTAGGGGAATCCTACCATTTTCCTGCCTCTGTAATGAGAATTAACCATTTATTCCTTTTTTCTTCTTTGTCTTTTTTAGCCAGTTGCTCCTCTGTAGAGAGGTCTGCCTTGTGCCAACATTACATGCTTTTCGGCACCAGGTCAAGACCTTTTTATTCTTCCATACTTTAAATCTTTAATTTTAACTATGTTTTTATGCTCAGCTTGTGGATCATTTGTATTATTTGGGTATATATACATTTATTGGTTTTGAATTGTAAGCCATCCAGGGACCCACTGGGTATTGGACAGGGTAAAAATACCCTAAATAAATAAATAGGATTTCCCCTTGTAACACATGACTGCTAAATGTGCTCCGGAGCTTTTGGTGAGGGTCTTGTGAAAGTTCAAACAAACAGTGTCTGCTGAATCAACCCAATGCACATGCTAGTTGTAATGGTCAAAGAATATTAGCTTTGAAGTACCTGTGCTGGCAACATCCTTGCCCAAGTATCTCGGACATGTGTGTTTTCCCCAGTTTCCAGGAAGCATCCCCAGAGATGGAGTGAGTAGGCAGTTGACAATCATTTTGCAGGGTTCCCAGAGTCTGACCTGGATGACTGAAAGAACTCACAAACCAGTGTGAGCAGACCTGAACTGCAGATCAAGGATGAGGAACCTGTGGCTGCCTCAATGTTGAGGGACTACAACTGCCTTCTTCCTTGTCTGCCTGGGCTGATGGGAGTTGGTTGGAATTTGAGTTGAAGTTCATGCGAGATGGAGTCCAAGACTATCCATGTGGCCACAGGTTCACCTTCTTCCAGATCAGAGCAACCACAGCATGTGCTTCCTTGAAGTACTGGACTGTTTTTCACGGCAAGTCAGATCAGAGTCAGAATGGCCTAGCCAAAGAACCTATATACATACGCCAGAGGAACCTCAATAGAGATAATTCACAGGGGAGCTTACTCCTTGCCAGATTTAGGAATGGGTAAAATAATTTATGTTGGCAATAGCAGCTTCTCAGATTTATGTCGTGACAATTAACCAATAAATACCCCTGCAGATTCAGTTTCAGCAGATGCTGGCAAAATGATGTAAAAGTGCATCTGCTGGAGTAGAGCACTGTTTTAAAAGGCAGGTAAGGATGGTTTTACAAGTCCTGTCATTTCTCATTAGGCTCTGTATGAGTCTAGCTTTGCTCATCCAGGTTATAACGTTAGAGGAATTTAGATTGAAATTATATCCTTTTAAGGGCCCACAGGGGATAATATATCCTTTATATACACTTTCAATCTATAGTGAAGTGTCCTGAGTCCATGCACATATTACCCGTATAGGCACATGTAGCAGAAGGATGTTAGTTAGGTGGCTGCGTCCTGGATGTCCCTGTGCAGTGAGTTGCAGCAGCTTCGGGAGGCAGGGAGGGATCATCAGGATGCAGGGCCAAAGATCAGTGGCTGGGGGCTGAATCAGGGTGTAAATGATGCCAAGAGCAGGTGTACAATGCCTGGGAGGAAGCCTCACTGAACAGATGTAGACTTGCTTCTAAGTATATATGGATAGGATTTCACTGATACATACTAAAACATTTGCACTTGTGGGCGATTGTTTCCCTAACTTTAATTGTACATGGGATGGATTGGATCACAGAGGAGGGGAAGGGAAGAGTAACCTGCCCCCACACACATGGAAGTTCTTATATGTATTGCAGTCTGGACACACCAAGTTCTAATTTTGGAGAGGGGAGGGGAGAGGGAGAGATTAATATAATGCATAGTTTCACGTGTACTGAGATGGCCTAAGGTTGGAGTGAGCAACAGTGAGACATCAGGGATCATCTTTGCCCCCAGATCCTTCCATGTGGGTGTATACACACGCACAGAGAGACACACGGACACACATGGACACATCACACATGTGAAATGAAATAAGTTTTATAGCTGCTGTGGACTGCCAAAGGGATAAAATTAACTTGTTTGCAAGCCGATTAACTTACAGACAAACTCATGTTGAACATTTTGGTGTAAATTACCACATGCTGCCTCCTGCAGGCTGTGTGTGGACCACTCCGATCTAAGGATAACTGGTGGAAAACTGGTCTTGGTGTGTAACTGAGAGGAGGCCCTGGGCAGAGGTGGTTGCAAGCTAGAACTGTCGCTCTATCAGCACTGCTTGTGTCATTGCCTCTGTAAGGAGAGCTGTCCTAAAGTAAATCCTACCAAGTGCTGCTGGAACCAATGAACAAAGCTGGGTTTGTCTGACTCTTCTAAAGCATCCTGTGGTGCCAGTCTTGGAGACTTCTCTCACAGGACCTTTTACTGTGTCTACACATTAAATGTATTTTGTGAATGAAACTAAGTACACTCATTAGATTGACAGCCAGTCCCTGTGTGCTTAGTTGTAAATGTGAATTTCCTGCCATGGAATAGCCCTAATTGCTGCTTCAGGTGAGCCTGACTGGGTTTCAAAAGTTAATGCATTCATAAAGATCTGACATCATGTCTTTACAGGCCAGTTAAGTAGTAATATTTTATAGGCACTGGGTTACTCTTGGAGCATATAGAGATGTTTGAGAATGGGCTAGGATCCTTTAAGCTTCTGCTTGAATTCTGCACAGTTGTAATTTATGTGATTGTGAATGCTTCTTCATTCAAAAGATTGTGGAGATATGAAGTGTTTACACATTGTTCCCTAAAGTGCTTTAGGGCAGAAAAGATTCTTTAAAGTCTAACAACAACACCCTCCATACCCTGTCATATCTATTATCCACCAGTATCACTTTTATAGCTATGAAGTAGCAAATCAATTTATTGTACAATGAATAGATATGTGATCTATTTCTCTTTGTTCTTATGCACAATTCCATGTTTTCTTTAAAATTTATCACCTGTGTTTATGTCTATGTACACCTCTCACCTCACAACATCCTGTTCAGTGGTTATTATAAATGCCTCATAAAGACAGTGCAGGCGTTGTTATAAATGAATATTTAAGGCAGGGGTCTCAAAC
>NW_025335627.1:15092538-15176796 GCF_004798865.1 Varanus komodoensis
GTTTGAGACCCCTGATTTAAAGGATACTCAGAGGATAAAATGAGGCCATAAATCATGCATCAGAGGCCTATCGAGACACAGTCAAACAAGTAACAGCAACAAGCATTCTGGCTAATTTAGAGAGTCTCCCATAACGGAAAGCAAGTAGCAGGATCCAGCAGCAATGTATCCTGCACAAGCTGAAATGATTTGGGGCAGTGCAAGAACACAGTAGTGTCCTTTTGCTTTCCCCATGTATTTCAGTAGGTCTTGTACAGGAGATTGCATCAATGCTTGGTGCTCCAAGTTAGGAAGTCAGTGGCCCATATACTTTAGAAAGCATCAGTAGCCAGACTTCAGATGAAAAATGTATGTCAGCTACCTTCAAAGAGAAAACAGTGCTTTTTGAACAGAAGCAGCAGCAGCAGCAGCAGCCGGACCGGAATTGGAAAAGCACCAATGGGGGTGGAGGGTTTGCTTAGGTTTGTTTGTTTTTTTAAAGGACCTTGCCTTCCCAGGAATAATGGTAAATAGATATTGCACCTGCATTTTGGAGTAACACATGCTCATGACACAATACAAACCTATCTATTTCAACTTTACTTTTTATTTCATTTCATTTTATTTTATTTTTGACTTTTGTACAATTATCCTATGCAATAGTGACACTGAAACTGTCACTTATCCAGCCTTATCCCCCCATGGTTTGTCTATTTAAAATAAAGAGTACACTAGCATAAAAGAAAAGTTGTACAGTAACAGTACTAAAAATTAATATTGCTGTATTCTGAGAGGTCTGTGTGGCTGTTTAAGAGGAAAACGAAACAGCTATGCCATAAGCAGATAGACTGGGATCCATGTAGCTACTTCAAGTTCACCGAAGGGTTAAGGTTAAGCTAAAAGTAACAGTTCCAGCAGAAGCTGTTTCTGGAAAATGCTTTGAGTTGGGCCCCTGCGCAGTTCAATATTTTATATATCTGCTCAGAAATAGCATGTCTGCTTTTGGGGTCAGTGGGGTTTATACCCAGATTAATAAGTACAGGACTGAGGCTTTGGAGCAGTATGCAGTGCTGCCTGTGCACCAGCAGGATCCACTTACGGCACAGTGGGAGCCTCCTAAAATTGCCAGAAAGGTCTTGTTTCTGGGGCTGCTCTAGGAAGTGCTAGCTTCCTGTGGCTCTTGCGGTGGTTCAGTGGAGGCATAGGAACAGTGTTTGGATACAGCAGCTTCATGGGGTGACTCCACATTCTAGTATTTACGAAAGGGAGAAAATGTCTCCCTGTCCAAATGTCATGCATAAGTTGGAACACCTCTGTCATGCCTCCCCTACTCACCCTTTTTGTAAGCTAAACACAGCCAGGTGTTCTAACCTTTACTCACAAGGATCTCCTCCTTCCCCTTGATCATTATAATTGCTCTTTTCCTCAGTATTTCCTGTTTCACGATATCCTTTTCAGGCACTCTGCCCAGAATTGCATACAGTATTCTAAGTGTCGTTAAAGCATGGGGTGGGGAAAACCTTGGAGGCATGTTCATAATTTCACAGTGGGGGAACTGGTTAAGCACACAGTCACGTGTCCACAAACACGGTAACTTCTGTATTCCAAATCACTCACTCCCTGGCAGAGTTTTGCCCTGTTGCAAATTTAAAATTAGAACCCTAGTGTGTTGATCATGGACTTTTGTAACTATATGTATGTGGAATACTCTCCTAATCTCTGCAACTCGTCTAAGGTTGTGCTGCATGTCATCTTGGTCCTAAGCACCGACTGGATGGGCACAGCTGTCTACTCTTTCTGTCCTTCCACTTAGGGGACAGCTGGCACAGTAAATCTTTTAAGTGGGCACACAAGCGCCCGTGCTTAGATCTCTCAGATCTGGTCTTTACAGTCCAGTTACCTTAATCACCTTCTAGCCTCCTTCAGATGACTGCCAGTAAGAAATTGCCTCAGAAGCCAGGAATGATAGATTGGACCAAACTGAGCTAAAGGCAGCCCATTTAAGGAACCTGTGATGCATTCTTAGAAGTTAACTTTACAAGATAGTATAAAAAGGCAGCTGTCACAGCAAATCTAATTTTAAAATGTTAAATATGGTGTGACAGTAGGCTATTAAGATAAAAGGTACAGCAAATGTAACATTTTTTTCCTGATGTATGCTGGCAATGACCATTTCAGATAGCCGGGGACTAATAGAATCATGGATGAAGTGATTTGAGGTGACTGTATCTATTACAGCACGCCCAGCAATCCCCTTTCCTGAATTCATCATCCTCTGGAGCGGGTTGTTAAAAGATTAGCTAATCATTCCAATATTGCAGGGCTTTCTTTTTTTTTTTAAGAAAACAAAATTTACTTGTTTCAGAATAAAACCATCAAACATATTTTGGCACCATGCCTTCTGCTGTGCATAACTATAACCACCAGGTGTTTCTTATGATGCATTTGATTGAGAGCCTTTGCCACTCTTGACCCGTCCCTCCCCTTCCTCCCACTTGGCTTCTTGCCCCTGTCCATTCAGGAATGCATGGGTCTATTCTCTCTGTCTGCTACAAATTAAACAGGAAATAAGAAAGCAGCAAATGGAGGCAGGAAGAAGTAAGAGGAAACAGAAAGCAAAAAAGAAATGTATGAAAATGCCTCTGGATATCAAGAATGAAGTTCAGAGAACTTCTGCAATTGTGACAGATCTTTGGTGTAATATTGCTAGATCAGAAACCTCTGCAAACCAGGAACTGGATTATTAGGGTGAGAATAACCACTTTTGTTTTAGCCCTCCTCCAAAAGCATGTCCTCCTCAACTTTAAAAAACAAAAAAGAATGAGGAACAAATGTCAACAGGCACTCCTCTCCAGAGTGGGCAATGGAGTGCCACCTCCCCTAGTTCCACGCGAGAGCTGATTCTGCTCAGTGTTCTATGTAAAATATACTCCAGCCTGAAACTCTTTCCCCCCTCAGAGTTGGTTGTTATAGACTTTAGGGTGGTAGCAAGGCAAAAAGGAAGGTTATTTATTTCACCGTAAAGTGGTAATGCAAATTGATGATACCCTCTTTGACTGAGGTTGTCACATATCTCATCTCAGTCATTGCTCCCTTTACTCACAATTTTCTAATCTTAAACTCCCCAAATCTTTCTTCATAGAGGAGTCGTGCCACCCACTTGATCATTCTGGTTGGCTTTCCCCCCTGTAATGTTGCCAAATAGTCAGGATCTTGGACCATGAGACTTGGGGGTGAAGCATGCAGGCCAGTGGCACTGAGTGACCATTACATTTGCATCCTGCAGGGAAGCCACGGTGGAGCCTTCTCTCCATGTTATCCTCACAGCCGCCCTGTATGGTAGGTTGGATGAGAATCAATGACTTGTCCAAAGTCACTTACAGAGTCTCATGGCAGAGTAGGGACTAGAGTTCAGGTCTTCCTGGTCATGAAGAATGTTTGCCATCATTGTGATAAGGGCAAAAGTCTGTTTGTCCCTACAGTTCATGGAGCACATGAGGCAAGGCTAAGGGCAGAAGCTCTGAAGTCAAGTAGAGAATAGTCGGTTCATCCTCTTACCCTGAGATGTTGGCGCTTTTCCTGGGCCCTGAAGGTATCCCTCCCCCTGGGTCTCACACTCCAAAGGAGTGCCTTGGGGTGCTCAGCAACACTTACCTGCTGAACACTGTCCCAGGTAACACTGTCCCCTGCTGCCATTACAACCAGCCTATTTAATGAGGGTCACCCAGTCCAGTTCCCCCTATAACAGCCCCTCTGTGGACCAGGGCAGGGCAGGCACAAGATTCCATCTTCCAGTGGCCATTTGAGTCAGTTAATGCATCCCTGCCCTGCCCCTACGCAAAGCAACCACATGAAGCCTGCAGGATGGGGAGGCTGTCGCCCCATAAGAACAAAGACATGGACATGGGGCAGAGCTGCCCTTATACACTCCACAGGTGCACCCCGAGTCACCACCCCGTGTCACCACCACCCGTGTCACCACCCAGTGCATCATGATGTTTTTGGAGACATGTGCAAAGCAGCTCCTTCCTCAGCAGGCTGCATGGAATATGTTCCTCCCGAGGGAACTCCGAGAACTGGAGAGAGCCTTTGCTGAGATGCTTAATCATAGGGCAAAAGACGGGCACCGCATTTTCTAAAACCCAAAAGGTCAATCCAGATCCCTATTAATATCCATTGGAGTTTTGACATTTACTTTAGAAGGTTCTGGATTTTACCAGAGAGCACCTGGAGGGTAGATTTCAATAGCATAATACTAAAAAGATACCCCCACGGAGTGTTCAGTAGTGTTGGGACCCTCTTCTCAGATATGGGACCCGCCAGTGTAAACCTCCCAGCTAGATGAACACTTGGCAAATGGATGCTCTTGTAATTACAGATGGAAAATCTTATCTGGTGCTTTAATTAAGACCCTGTTATTGATATCCACTTGCACAGGAAAGGCTTTGTTTTGTGTGGAAGGAACAATATGGTGTTCTCCCTCCTCCAAGCGCAAATTTATATTAGCCCTGTTTTAAATTTCAGACAAAGCCCACCAATGACATTATGAGGTTGCATGAAGGTTAATGTAATTTAGGCAGATGGGGAATTGCAGATTCAACTTGTTGTCACAATAATGAATGTGTTTGAAAGGACATACCTCTGGCAAACGGGAGAAAAATGAAACTGAGCACACACGTGCATATGCACATACCAACATTCAGCATTACTGGCAACAGCTTTGATGTATTAAAGAAAAAGCCAGGTAGATGCATTTGGATTGTTTTCACCAATCAATATGAGAAGCGGCATTATAGACTACCCCCTCCTCACCTTTAATACTGATTTGCCATAATTTTGCCTGACAGTAATGACAGAGCATTTGATCTGAGTCGGGCAGAATTTTATAGCTCTATTAAATATGACTTCCCCTCCTCCTCTCACACAGACTTACGTTTTTCCCTTCCATTGTACACGGTCCTGTACAACAGCCCTTACGATAAATCCAGTTCATGAAGAGTATTCCTAGCAGGATGGGTGTTTCCTGCTTGTCACTGCCTGCTCTTGTTTGCACACAAGGGGCCATCTCAGGCTCTCAGGCTCCTGAGGCTCAACAGGAGGAGAAGAGGGGATAGATGCCTTACAGGTATCCCCTATTCTGGTCTTTCCCCCGGCCAGAAATTCTTGGCAACTGTGGCAGTCCACCCTCAAGACCTCCCTTATTGAATCATGGATGAGGGGGCTGCCCTAGCCTGCATAACTGAGACCTGGGTGGATGAGGTAGGAGGTGTTACTCTCTCCCTGCTTTGTCCTCAGGGGTACTCAGTGCAGCAACATCATCTTGAGAGCCAGGGAGGGTGTGGCCATGGTTCAGGGATTCCATCTCCCTCTCGAGGCTTCCTGTCCACTCAAGTGTGGACCTTGAGTGTCGTTACCTTGCACTGGGCAGTTGAGAGAGATTAGGGGTTCTGCTGATGGACCACCTCCCCACTGGCCAGCAGCTTCCTGATGGTGATTACTTCTGACGTGGTGTTGAGAACTCCTGTGGCAGCTCAACTTCCATGCCGAGGCCACCTTCTCCAGGTCAGCTCAGGACTTCATGGCAGCCATGAGAACCATGGGGTTGCCTCAATATGTCATCGGCCCAACACATATTAAAGGTCACACTCTGGACCTGCTTTTCTTGACTGGGCAGGAGGATGGTGATCTGATAATTGGGGGGCTTACATCTATCCCTTTGTCATGGACAAACATTTCCTCTTGAGGTTTGGTCTCTTGGCCCCTTTTCCCCTCTGCATGGGCAGGAGACCCATTTAGATAGTCTCCCACCCCTCAGAGATTGATGGATCTGGATGGATTCCAGAAGACTCTGGGGAATTTTCTGACTGGCCTGGTAGGTGTCCCTGTCAAAGGTCCGGTTGCTCTGTGGAGTATGGAGATGGTCAGGGTGGATGACATGATCCCCTGCTAGCTCCTTCTTCCCCCACACACCCCAACTAGCTCCTTGGTACACACCAGAACTGAGGGCAATGAAGCAAGAGGGGAGATGTCTAGAGTTCAGGTGGAGGAGAACTCAGAACGGATCTGGCCAAACACAGCCTAGTGCTCATTACTGAGCCTATTCTGTGGTGGTGAAAGGGGCAAGGAGGCACTTTATAGCCACCAATCCTCACTGTGTCAACCAGTGGAGCTTTTCTGTGTGATGTGGGACCCAAAAGGAGAGTTGTTCAAACCACTGGAAGCCCACTGTGATGAATTTGCATGCCACCTTGAGTTGCTATCGCTTAAGTCTGAGTTGGACCCTGTGGCCAGGAGCACCTTCTGTCAGCTGCGACTAATTCACCAACTTCAGCCCTCCTGGGCAGGCAGAGGCTTGCCACAGTCACCCATGCTTTGGCAACCTCTTGACTGAACTGTTGTAATGTGCTTTAGGTGGGGCTGCCCCTGAGGACAGTCCAGAAGCTCAAGTGATACAAAATAGGGTGGCACGACTGCTGGTCCGAGCAAGTCTGTGTGCTCACATCACACCAACAGAAGAGAGGTGCCCCATTTTTGGAATAGCCCCCAACAGTAGCTTCTTTACAATCTTACTGGTGCGGGGCAAAAATGATATTATTTTCCAGATACTTTAAGATCTGATTTTAATTTTGTATATATCATAAATTTAAACTTGGCATTAAATTCTAGAATGTTTTAGACTTTTAATTCGTTTTAATTCTCAGATTGCCATTTAAACGCTCAGCTGATACTATATTGTAACTTGTATAGTCATGGTTTACGTTTATGATAGCGTTTATTTTTGGTTGATTGTTATATTTTGTCCAATGTCTTACTGTTATTGGAACTTATTGTTTTGATTCTGTGTGTTTGTAATCCACCTGCTAGACTACTAATTAGTGAAATATAAATCTAATAATAGATAGATAAGATAAGATAAACAACTTGGGGCCAGAATATCTGTGGGAACACCTATCTTAATAGGTTCCTGTCCAATCACTAAGGTCCCCATCAGAGGCCCACCTCTGTGTTCATTCCCCTGATGAAGTGAGGGTTGAGATGGCCAGGAGAAGGGCCTTCTCTGTAGTAGCGCCCCACTATTGTAATTTACTTTCCAAAGAAATTCGCTAGGTGTCTTCACTCTTTTCCTTCATATGCCAACTGAAGACATTTCTATTTTGTAATCATTTTAGTGAGTGAGCTGGTGTTTATAACAGTTTATTGCTGCCACCACCATGCTAAAAGTTTAGTCACCAAATAATGATTATCTATTTAAATGGTTTTCTATTTATTAAAATATTTGTATTATCAGTTGCTTAATCTTATTGTTATTCTATTTTTAACTGTTTTATACTTTTATTGTTCTGCTACTTTATTGCTTAAATTGGTGTGTTTAATTAGCATTTTACTGTTGTCTCTATAAGGCACCCAGAGAGCCTTTGGCTAAGAGGTGCAGCATTTAAGTGCAGTCAATAAATAACAAAGAGGCCCAGCAGCCCAACTGGGAAAAACCCCGGCCCTCGGCTGCTCGACACTCACTGTGCTGCCGTTTCCCATGCCAGCAGGTCGGCCACCAGCACAGGGCTCTGCCTCCACCGGGGGCGGGGGGGGGGGGCACAGGGCAGGAGCTGCAGAACCCTTCCCTGCCATCTCGCTCCATTTGCCACCAACTGCAGCCTGCCTGTAGGGCAGGGAAATGTGCACGGGAGGGGGAGGGGAGGCTAATGACTGCAGGACCAGGCTTCTGTTTTTCTACTTGGACAAACTGGGCAATCAAGCTGATAAACTAGCACATTTCATTGAGACATTCAGAGTTTTGTTTCAGCAACTTGGGTGCTTCTCAAAAGAGAATAATGACACATATCTACAAGTGCTATTCTTGCATTTTTCACTCTCATAGCCTCACCTGCTGATAGGGCACTTGGATAGTACTGGGCACAGCAGTGGCTTGCCTCCTCATTTGAGCATTGTTGTCATTGTTGCCTTTGTTAACAACAGCAGCAACAAATGGGAATGACCAGCTGCAGCATGAAATTGTTCCTTTTTAGGGTTCTCGTTAGTCAACTGTGCCCTTCAGCATATGCAGTGGATATACAATTCCACTTTCCCCCCACTTTCCCCGCAACAGCCGGTGGCCACTGAGTACTGCATTTGTCATACCTACTAGGAAACAGGGAGAAATATTTGTTCATTGATATGCTGTGCTCTACTATTGTACCTGGAACATCTTGAAAGAAAAAAGTATCACTTCATTCCAAAATAAAAATAAAACAGATGGTTATAATGTGCTGCAAACAGCACTAAGAAGAACAAGCAGCAGCCAAGCTCGAGGGTGTTATACATTAAAACCAGGAGCATTAGAACCCAAAATCTGGCTTAGTTCCTGAGCTACTGGTTTTAATGTGCAACACCCTTTAGATGCTTAAAACCAGGGTGTCTTCAATTTCTGACTTGTAACATCTGGCAGAAGTTGGTTGGCCACTGTGTGAACAGAATGGTAGACTAGATAGACCTTTGGCCTAGAAACATAGAAACAGAGCAAGTCGGAAGGGCTCTCCCAGGCCATCTAGTCTGACCCCCAGCTCCAGCTGGCTCCACTCATGACATGCCTACCATGTGCAAGTCCAGCCTATCCTTGAACACACTCACTGCTGGGGCCTCAACCACCTCCCGTGGAAGCTGATTCAACATGGCTCTTCTTACAGTCCTGACATCATGGGCACAGGCGCCATCTTCTGCAATCATGTATCACCCTCCTCCCTGCCTTTTCCAGGTAAGGACTGTGTATTAGATGTTGATGACCTGGCTCCTGGTGCAAAGGTGTCCTTCCAATACCCCCCCCCCCCACATACTGAATGTATGTGCATTCATGTATGTGTTAGCAAAGCTATATGGTCACTTCCAAAATGGTGTCTTAGCCGTTCCTTTTAATATTCTTCCTGCATGGTTTATTTTCTATAATATACTCCACCCCACCTCCCCAAACCCAAGATTTAATTGTTAGAAAGCTGTCACCTAAGAAAGAAAAGAAAGGAAAGAATACCTGTTGATGCATGTGCTGTTTTGCAAAGACCCCACACTTGAAAGAATACACAACTGCCTGAACATTTAAAAGATCAAAATTAACAATCAGCAGTCTGGATGACTTTGAATGAGTGAGAGGTCTTTTTTTTAGAGATTGCACCTTCCTGAGATATCACTGATGAGACAGCCAAGCAGACAATTGATTTGTTGAAACTGAGCTGTGATGCAGAAAACACTCCAGAGTTGAGAGTCACTGAAATTCCAACCTGCAAAATGTGTTCCCGTTCAAGGATGTTTTCTTCCATGTACTGACAACGCATTCTTAGGTGCACTTGTGCAAGGCATAATACAAGCAGGATAAGGTACCATGGCTACTATGCTAGTTTGGCTGATTACAGCTAAAGTATCTGGCCTGAGGATCCGGGAAGTAATCAACACTTTCTTGAAAGACTGACAACTCTCTGTCACTTTAAAAGGGCATGTGTTGCAGCCTCTCTTGAAGAAGTTCATTGCTACTGCTGCATATGCCCAGGTGTTTTAGCCAAAGTGCATTTGGTATAAAAACAGAAAAGTGGAGTGCTTTGAGAAATAGCCAATGCTATTTTTTCAGCATCTTAGGAGATTTGCCTTTTTGAGCATTTTGCTTGATTTTGCTTGAAGGGGGGGAGGGAGGGAGGGAGGGAGAAAATGGGTTTCGGTGACAGGAGGAGTATCGGGGTGGAGACCCATGTTGGTTCTAGGAGCCAGGTTACCTCCAGACCTTTCTCTCATGAGCCGGGGGACACCCAGTAGCCATCTGAGCACTGTCCACAGAAATCCTCCATTATCCTGATGCACCAAGTGAGTGCAATGTGAGTGGGAGCTCTGTTGTGCTCCCAGCAGCCAAATGCTCTACTGCAACCAAAATCAGTGCAATGGAATTACTTTCTAGGTCTAATATTAAGATTGTGTTTAAGTAACTTTATTAAGCCACGCCCATCTTATCTATTCAGATGTTTGACATGCCCTATTCTTTTTTCCTACAAGGGCAAAACACTACCTGGGGTCAGTTAAAACTTACAGCACACTATTTGACAGCCAATTTTATCCTGTATTCAAGAAGCCTATATTATATTATATTATATTATATTATATTATATTATATTATATATTATGAGGAGGAGGAGTGCAGGTATTTTCCAAGAGGAAAAGTCGTAGTGTAAGCATGTTTTCCATCTGCTGTTTCAGTAGGCGTGCCTGCCTGCAATTCTTTTCAGTCCAGATTTTCTTGCTTTAGGCACACCATGGTCAGAGGCAAAGACATTTAAGTTGGAATTATTTGTTAGTAATAATACTTGGCATTTATACAATGCCTTATGAACAATCAGAATATTTCATATTTCATATTGCAATTCTTATTTAAAAACAGCAGCAGCAACAACCAGAACCATGTACAGTGAATCAATATCAACTAACTGGGATGAGTATTCCACCTCTTCAGCAGAGCCTTTTGCTCTCTGTGAAAAGAATGGGAGAATATTAGTTACTTCTGAGGCTGAGAAAATTCTATGAATTTGAAGTTGGTGAGGTCATTTTATTTATTTATTTATTTATTTAAAACATTTCTATGCCGCCCCCATTGCAACAAAGCCTCAGGGCAGCTCACAAAGAATACATAAAAACATACATAAATAATAATAATATAACAATTTAAAAAAACAACAACAACATTTAAAAACCCCCGGTGCATTCTCGGCTAAAAATTTTAAAATCCTAATTAATACATTAATTTAGCAATTAAAATAAGTTTTAAGTAAAAATTTTAGATACTATGCAACAAAAATCATGTTTACAGAAGAAATGTACAAGTATACTGTTAAGAATGAAGAAATTGACACTGTGAAAGAAATGTGCAGCCACAAAATGCAAAGAAGACAACAAAGAAGGAACTAGAACATATCATCAAGCCTAAGGACTCATTGGGTTGAACACTTTAACTCAGCACTGGTATGACTCCATAATACAGATGGAGAGGTAGGAGGATGAAAGAAAGGGGCTTGCTTATTAAATTCTGGTAAGTTTAAGGCAGATTCCAACTAGGGATTTCTTAAGTTATAGTTACCTCCTTTAGGTGCTGCACTACTCTAGCTCTCATGTTTTAGAAAGAGGTTTGTTAGCTTCTAAAATTGTAAGCCAGGGAGGCATATGCATCAATATTAAATTTGCTCAAAGGGAAGCCATGCTAAAATCTGGGAGAGGATAAGGTTAGTTTTGCATTCAGATCCACTCTGTTATACACTTTGAACTTTCCACTCAGAAGCCTGTCTGAAACTGCTGGTCTCGGTATGAAACAGAATAAAACAAAGTTTGAAAATAGCTTAATGCACACGATGTTTCCTATGCACCGTGTTTTGTTCTCCCCTTCCCAAGAACCTGAGCTTTCTGCAGTTATAGACAGAAAATATGGCAGGGCAGTCAGGATTGTAATGCAGCAGATAACTTCAGCAATGCTTCATTCAGTGCTGGAAATATTACCAATTTTCCAGAGGAAAATTTCTTCACCTCTTTTTAAAGTCTCTAAAGATGAAAATAAAGAAGCAAATGCCAAATATTTAACATTATTTCTCCCATATCTGAGTATAAAGAAAAGGAAATTAATTGGCTGAAGAGCTTCACTAGGTGATATTTGCACAATACCATGCATCTCAAAATGTAGCAATTGTTTCTGTTACAATGTTCTTGCTACCAGGACAACAGGCAAGGGCAGCGTGAGGTAGGTGAACTGGATTAACACATTGACTGTCATTGTTTGCTGAGTTCCTTGCAAGAAAAGAAGACAGGATATAAATAGGATAACATAATACTATGGGGGCAGAAATATCTTCCATAGGAAAACCATCTGGAATGCTTGACCAATGCACCAATCTTCAGTCACCATTTCATATACTTGTCCCTCATATTGTTCTCCATCTATCTAGGACAGATAAGGATTTGGATACCGTATGGCAATTCTTATTTAATATTTTGGACTTACCACAAGCCATGACACACAGACCTAAGGAGTAAACTCAGTATGTGCAGCAGGGAGGCCAGGCCTTCTTCCTGGAATGCGCCCATAGTGAATTATCTGAAATAAGTAATGGGGTGGTGAGTGCTGAGAAAATGAACCTTAGCCCAGGCAAAATTTAGGTACTTCTGACCTGAGATGCAAGTGATTGCCCAGGTTTGCAGTCCGAGGCTATTAGATCCAGCCCTGTCTTCAAACTTCCAGGTGGCAGTCCTGTCCTGGAGATCAATATGCTGGTCACAGTTATCCATTGACTGATAATCACCTGGGATATTGTAAGGCCCTGTATGTAAGGCTGCCTTTGAGAACTGCTCAGGAATTACAGACCATATAAAATACAGTTATACTGCTAACTGGGACTGGAACAGAACCTATTTCTTTAGTTTTAAAACCACTGTATTGTTCCTGACCCTTGTCTAGGCATGATGCAAAGTACTGGTTTTAATCTCTGAAACCCTAACTTGCTCAGAACTTGGGTAACTCAGGCTGCAATCCTAAACACACTTACTGGAAGTTAGGCCCACTGGACATCATGGGATTTCTGCCACATTAGCCTGCCCTGATTGTGAGACCATATCCAGAGAGCTTTCCTACTGCCTCAGCCCATCTTTGGTGATGAGAAGTGTGGTCTTTCCAAGTGTGGCCTTTTCGCTTGTGGTCCCCTGACTTGGGCATTCCCTCCCAGATATACCCTAATGCCCTATTTGCTGCAGGTGAAGGCCTTTTTATTTACTCATACATGTGTAGATGCTTGAGGGTTTGTATTAGTCATTCAGAGAGCTTCCAGCTGAAGAGTGGGAATGAAAATTCTCTCTCTCAAAATCCTCCCTGTCCGTGTGTGCACACACCCATGAGTGGATGTGCATGCATGCCAGTGTGTGTCAATGAAAATTACCTGCCTCCAAAATTTGGTTTCTGAAGAATTATTCTGGAAGACATTTTAAGATACTCTGGTTGGTATGGGCAGCCCTTTATGATCCTATCAAGGATTCTTTGGATCATGCCATTAGTTACGTACCTGACCATTTCTTGCAGGGTGACTATATCATGCAAAAACAATACTGCCATATCAATTACTTCAGATTGAGGGGCACTTAAACAACAGAGCACTGTCAGCTTCTTCTAAAGTGTAATCATTACAATAATGTTGATATTCTTCCATTCCTTCCGTGTGCTGTCAGCCTTCTAGAAATCATTCAGAATAGAACAGGAGAAAGTACAAAAATATTGTGCTTTAAAAAAAATGTGCTACCATCCTCATCCTCATCAACATCACTGCTGAGCATAGGCAAAGAAGGTGGCAGGGATGCTTGAGGGATTCTTTCCTTGCAAATTCCAATGCAAACGTACCTAATGCATTCCCTGGATTAATGTGTGAATTGGAACACAATTATCCATTGGATTTTGTGCTTCTCCAAATTTTGCAACTTAGTTCTCAGTTCAAAAAATGCATCAAAATGTATATAAAAGACATATTTTAGGATAAATACACTTAGAAATGTGTGCTTTGAGATAAAGTAAGTTCAAGCTGCAATCCTATACACATTTATTAGGATATAAGCCCAATTGAACTCAAGTGGCCTAACTTCTGAATAGACGTGTCTAAAATTTCACTGTTGGAAATATTTTGCGAGAAAATGCATTCAAAAATAAGTATATAAATACACATTTTCTACAGTTTTTAAATATATATATTTCAAGTCACAACAGAAATGGGATCAAATGGATTTATGAACACAGGTAAAACTGACACAGTCAAGAAATTGAGGAGCATTGGGAAAGTACATTAGTTATTTGAGAGGCCCCAAACACCTGCTCTATCTTTTATACATCAATATGTGTTCCTTGTTTATTGATCCTTTGTCAGAACAGATTTCCCTCAAAGCTAGTCAAAACAACCCACTGCACTGGTGTATCTAAATAAATGGTCCTTTGAAGTATGTGTCTACTTCAAAGTAAGCTACTTGAGTTCAGCAGGACTTACTCCCAGATAAATGCAGCTTCAATCTGCTTAACTGTTTACTGGACAACGCTCAATGGGAAATGTATATCTCTGAGGGAATGATCTTGAGATAATAAGCAATTCCTGCTAGACACAAGACTAGCCCATACAAAGCTTGCCATCACTGCACCCCTTGGTGCAAATTAATTTTTAACATTTCTCTTCCTTTGACTGTCAAAAATCTACTTAATTTTAACAGATGACAAAACTAGAAAGCAGCTTTATTTTAAAGTATATCATTGCCTATTCTGTTTTTGTAAAGCCAAACCAAACAAAATGTGGAGACAACTTGGGGCTCGTTCATTCAGGGTTGCCAGTATTTTCTCAGGGAAGCCCTGACATTTCTTAATTATTCTCTTCATGGGTAGCCATGTGTAAAGATTACTGAAGGCTCAGCACTGCCTTTGTGTCTCGCATCCTGGGAGAACAAAAATGCTGACGTTACAGCACTCCGGTGTTCAATGTTTCTGTCTCCTGTGCTCTCCCTCTCCCTGCCTTCATTATGCCAGCTAATTACTTTGACCATGGATGGGGTGTTCAGCACTGCTCCATCCAGGTAAACCCAGCAACTCACCACTGATGGTGTAATTTACCTTAATAACTTAACCTGCTTTTGCCACTTTATGTGTGCCCATGAGAAAGAGGGAGTCCTGCAGCCTTCATGTTTGCTTACTGCATTTGATTGTTAAGGGGCTAACTTTGGGCATGGTCGAGTGAGCTTTATTTTTGGCTACCATCCCACTATTGCAGTTATGCAAATTCAAAGGTCTATTCCATGGTGCTCTGAAGAAAAATTTTTCCGAGGCGCCCCTTTGTTTGCCCTCAGGTTCAGGACCCATTCCAGGGCTGAGCCCTGAACTGTCCTGCATCTGCTGCTTCATGCCCCATCATTTCAAGCTCTTTTCTTACCAGCCCAGTGCACCTGCGATCCTGAAAGGAGAAAAGTGCTGGCTGCAACAGTGCAGAGGAAGAGAACGCATGCTTTGGGCTACAAAAAGAATCCCCCCTCCCCCAGTGCCATCTTCAGCTTTGGGGTTAGGGTTGGGGTTGGATGCCCTAAGGCGCGGACCCCACCTTCTGTGCTCGCTCCGTTTTCTGCACAATGGGCTGTTACCCCCCAGTCACAGGCCAGGGGAGGGCTGATGAGCAAGCAGTGGGCCGCAGCCCCTGCTCACCATCTTTCCCGCTGCTCATCGGCTCTGGGAGGAAGTGTGGTCAAACGAACAGGCAACAACAGCAAGGGAAAACCACATGGTTCCTGAGGGGCAGGAGACTAGGAGATACCCAGCTATGCCTGCTCCTTCCCTCCCCTTTGGACATCTTGGTATATGGTAGAGGTGACAGTCCTAGCTAGTCACATGGGCCTGAAGGATGTCACGCAGCACTGTGCTTATCTTCGGGTCATTACTTGACTGCCCCTCAGTCCAGCCTTGATGGGGCTGATCTAGAGCTGAAAGCCAGTAAGGAATAACCTGTTTCATGGAGGGAAAGAGATGCTACATGAAACCAAACTGCGGGGCTTTCGAGCCTTTTGGCTGTGTTCACATTTTAATCATCTGTATAGTTTCATACTGTCTTTTAATATTGTATTTATTTTGTGCCACCAAGGGTCCCATGTTATGCGATGGCTCTATAAATGCAGTATGTAAATAAGTACATAAAATGTTTGGATAATCTTTGTTTTAAGCAGGGAAGCAAGCTGTTTCTGGCAGCCTTCCAAGAATCAGCTCCCACCAGAAGAAAAGAAAGATGGGAAGACTTTGCAGTTCGTACCACAGAAGCCTCTCAGGGGACAGCCTAGGAATGGCGATTTTATGGCAGGAACCACAGAGCAGGAACAAAGTATCCCCCCCACACACACACACACACACTACTTCTTTTCTTTCTCCCCTTCAACTTTCTTTCTGGAGGTAGAAGGAAAAGAATGATGTTAGCTTTGAGCAGATAGGTGTGAAAAACTGTGGGAAGTGACTGTGACTGAGTTGAAGTAGTCTGTGGGTGTGAGGGAAGAATCAGAGGTTCTGGCTGCTGGCGGCAGTGCCCATAAGAGGACACACCTCCAATTGTTCACCCCTGTCTAAAACTGAAGTTTTTAAAATAGTAGAATGTATCCAGGGTATGCCCAGTGTTGAGTGAGCAAGTGTTGTATGAATGTACGTGGCATGTGGATGTGCATGCGTGCCTCCGTGCTGCTCCTGCCACACAGGGAGATACCGCATGAGCATCTCGGGGCTACAGGCTGCATATTTCTGGTATATAGTGATGGGTGCCACCAAACTCAAAGCACCAACCCTTTGCATTCCTGACTTTCGTTTAGAAATTGAAGTTTACACATCAAAGGGACCATTTTTGAGTCAAAAAATATTTACTTGGCCAGATGGAGTCAATGCATTAGTGCAGTGAATGCAAAATTCATTAAGTTCTGTGCAGAGAGCCAGTCCAATATTGGATTATGCTGCATGTTGGTTGCAGGTTTCAGTTGCTACTATATGCCTTCCAATTTGTTTGTTTACTTAGTTATTTAATTGATTCAAATGTTACAGATGGAGCACTGAGAAAAAGTAAAGGTGATACAAGCATGCATGGAAGATGCCAGAGGTTTGCATATTTTTTTTTAAAAAAATCTTTATAACTAAAATTGTACAGGGACAAACACATATATGGATCCCCACACATGTACCTCAACCTGAGAAAGATGCTCAGCAGCCACAGAATTTTGAGAGTCACTTTAGAAGATGAAAATGGAAAGAGACGTTTGTGCATGTGTGGGAGAGTGTTGACTGTGTTTCTCCAGGTTATGATATCCAGGAGAAAGGTGTCCTGCCTGGCTGGAAGCTTGAACAGGAACATTTATGTTAGGTAGACAGTGCAACATTCTGTTGGATATCCCACTTGTATTCTGCACGGACAACATTTGAACATTTTAATTGTCGAGAGAAAGAATGGTGAGAAGCCTTACAAATACTGCCACTGGGAACTGAATCCCATTACGACACTTAATCAGCGTAAAGGAACCTTAAAGTGAGAGTAACCCAAAGTGCAAGTGCTCTTGATATGAATGAGAAAGTTAGTTGGTAAGATTAGAATTACAGCTTTGATTTGGAACTCCATTCTCATGCCATTCCACTCCACAGTCATTTATTTGATTGCAAAGTGTGTATAAAATACTCTGATTCTGATTTACAATGACTTGTGTAAGCAACAGATATGCAGAAGAGTAATAGATAGTCCTTGGTTTCTAATTTGATACAGATATTTTTTTCTGTATGACAAAATGTACCAAGAATGTCAGGAGAATATGTTACTTGTAGAAGAATAGACTACAAGGAGTTTTCCAATATGGAGTGGATGCAAACACTGGTGCTCACGAACATAAACACCACAGTCTAGTTCCTGGCATTTGAGCACACCATGAGCAGGCTTCAAGGGGGGCCCGATCAGCCCAGTCCAAAAGCAACCCTCACTGCTCTCACTGCCTCATCCAACCATTCCTCCACCTGTCCCAGCAACCTACTGACCTTAACCAGAACAGGTGGAGCAGGCGCTGGCGGCAGTGGAAGCAATGGTGCAGACACCTAGGGCATCCTACGTTCACATGGGGGAGCACAGGGACTGCATGTCCAGGCCTCTTCCATAGGAGCAGATGATACTGTTGCCAACTCTGCATCTGTTCCTAGGGATATCTCTTTGGCAATAAACCATATTAACTTCCATCCATCTAAAATTATTTCTAGCCCACATTAAAGATGGACTCCTTCCTTGGTGTGGCCCTCATGAGCCCACAGCTCAGTGACAGAAGTCAGAATACACGTTATCATGCATGCCTATGTTCCTGGCATTACTGCCAGGATTTATGACTGAGTCCTTGGAGAAGCAGTACAAGCACAGACTAGATGGTCTGAGGCAGTGCAACACACCTTCATGGGTTCAGTCTGGACTGAGTTGATAACTTGTTTTGTTTAACCTCAATTTGCTAGAATACAAACCCCGATTATTTTCCATTATTTAATTAATGATACCAAACGGGAGCACTAAGTAAAATCTATCTCTGCTTCCTTTCTTTTTATAAAACATCAGCCAATGTGTTTATTCCTGAAGCATTACCTCTAATGTCTTCCTACATTACCATTTCAAAAATAAGCCCCAGCGCTTTCCCAGAGATGAGTGCGTCCTTCTATTCTGATATTCTCTGGAAAGAGCTTATGAGCTGTGAAAATTCCAAAGATGTTTAATGTAAATAGTGTAGGGATAAAGTGCTTTTGGTGCCAGACCTTGTCTCTCCTCCTCTCCATTTGCTCCAAGGCACGTCTTGTATACCGTGTCCACCCAGGTCAGTTTTAGCAACACTGACTGACAATGGCTTCTCGCAGCCTTGGGAAAGGTCTTTCCCCCACAGCCACAGAGCCTCTGGGTGGGAAAACAGGCACTTTCCCCCAGGAACTGCATTGAGTGGAATGGCGTCAGACTGTTAACCAGAGAGCTGGAGCTGCAAATCTTTGGCCTGGACCGCAGAGAGGGCATCACTCAGTGACCCAGCACATGCAGAAGCTGCTTGGCTCAGCCCCTGCTGTCCCTGGGCAAGCAACTCAGGAAGCAGGACAAGCAAGCAGGATAACGGGCCCGAGAGAGCGTTGCACAGAAGCTGGTGCCAGAGCCCCAGTATGGCCCCGAGGCTCACCACAGACCCTGCAAGCAGAACATTGGTATTCACATACTCCTTGCTCTGATTAAGTCACTGAGTTCTGACATCTTCCAGGCTTACTTGAATGAGGCTTCCCTCATGCAGAAGCATTACCAGTTGCACTTGTAGCCAACCATCACAGAAAGCAGCTGGGAAGGAAAGGGTAGGGTAAAGCTTTCCCTATCTCCCTGTCCACATGCTGACTTCGGACATTAATTCAACTGTGATCATGGGTTTAAATCTCCATGCAAATCCGAATCATTCTGTGTGCAAGATTTGAGCAACTTTAAATTGGTGATTTATGCAAGTAACCCACTGGCTTAAAGCCACATCCCATTCTCCAAGTGAAGCAAATCTTTAAGCAAGACAACCTCTCTAGAGAAAATGGATGTGAATTGTGACTGGAACTGAAATTGGCTTAAAGCTGCCCCTTATTCCCAATGTGAATCACATCCATTTTGTATGCCAAAACTGAATTTAAAAGTGTGTTATAATCCCCACTGAGAATTATAAGTGTTAAGATCTAAATCTGGGATTCAGATTCAGAAGGCACAGAAAAGGCTGGTCCTGCGTTGTTTTCCACAGCTTTACAACCAGTCACCCCTCCTCATCCCATGGAAGGAAGCAGCCAGCTGGGCTGGGAAGGGAATCTCATGTCAAGATTAGCAGGGACTCGAGTCTCTGGCAGGGACCTTCAGGGAGAGAGAGTGGACTCTGCCGGAGCCCAGCACTGAGCAGTTGCTTCTGCCCCACTTCCTACAGAGATATCAGGTCTCCCCCGTCAGCCTGCAGTGTGAGCTGAAGGGCTCTTTCCCTGTGGATTGAGCCCAGGCGATTTCAGGCAGCTTCCCCGCTCAGCAGTGCAGGACTCAGTGCAGTCAGAGCCTTGGTGGGGGATTGGTTCCCATCGTAGGGCCTGCGTATATGCTTGGAGGGGACGATACAGGACCAAGGGGGGACCTTGGGGGAACTCTAACAGTGTGGTTACAGAAAGACTGTGATGATGATGATGATGATGATGATGATGATGATTCTACTTCTATATAGCTCCCATACATTTCCAAATATACTGAGATTCCAAACACATTTTACAATAAATTCCAAATACATTTCCAAAATAAATATGCAACAATAAAAACAGATAACAATAATAACATAACTACCATAAACAGTACAATAAAATCATGCATTAAAATACTATGGAACCGAAAAGAAATAACTACAAAGTCAAATAAATTAATCCCAGGTACAATGGTCCACCCTAGACCACCAGCCAGAAATCCTAGCCCAAGTGGGTGTTGAATGATGGTCCTCCAAGATGGGCTGCAGCTGCTGCATGTGCTCATCCACTCCCCTTTCGCTCTTCCAGAAATAAGATGCTGGAAAGAATTAATGGCTGTGCCGTGTTCCATTCATTCTTGCCTTGTCTAGCTTTGGGGGCTGCCATATCAGCCACCTACACCTCTTCAGGTGCTGCTTTTAAATGCTGGACTGGGGCAGAACAAGACCTCCACCATTCATAACCTGGCATGTATAACTGAGACCTGGGTGGGCAAACAGGGAGAGATTAGGCTGTCCTGGTTGTGTCCACTACAGCGCATGGTTCAGCATCAGGGCAGACTTGGGGGGGGGGGGGGGGGGGGGGTTGGGGTTGCGTTTTTCCTGCATGCGCACACACAAACGTGAGGCACTATCAGCCAAGGAATTTGGTCTCCAGTGTATTAGGCAAGGTACTCTCAATATCCTCTGACAATATCATTTGTCTCCCAACTAAATATGACTGCCAAATGTTGAGCATGCCAGGGATCAGTTTACAGTGGCATTTCAGTGGCAAAGGTCTTTTGTCATACTTGTAACTGACCTAGAAAGCCAGAGTAGAGTCGGACTCCTAAATCAGATTGTGTGCTAATTTTTGCTTTAATAGTGACTTATGTGCTGGAAGTCACATACTCTGGGTTTGCGGTTTAATTATTTTTTTACTGCTCTTTGCATTTTGGCTTGTGAACAATGAAGATCATGCCAGCTAGAGAATGAAGGCAATTGTTTAAAAGCAAATAGAGCTTACAAAAGGTGACTCTCTCAACAGCAGAGTGTGCTTATCTAGGAGAGTTCATGAGAATAAGACATTACAGAATGAGCCATCTTGTTGCTTTAGACTTTGGTACTCCCTTCGCCACGTAATGAGCAAATTCATCTTAGGGTTGGTGTGTCACTTACAGGTGTTACATGAATAGGTGCACTGCATGCAGAACCTTGCTGTGGATCTCCATTGATACATTTCCTCATCAGCTGACTGACAGTGGGCAACATTTCCCTGATGTGAACAAACCTTATGGATAGCACAAGTATTTGGCTGGGCCTGGCTTAGGTGCAAGTCCAGGTTGTTTGAAAGACCCACTCTGGATTAGCTGTGAGTCTTTTGGCTGCCCCAAACTTCCACTACCAAGGATTCAAACACTCTCCAGTGAAAGTCCTGTTTCTGTGCCCTCCTCTTTGATTGTCTGTTCCCCTCCCTTCAAGGGCAAGTCCCATGCCCATTGCGCCAGTTCAGGCCTCATTCAGAGCCCTCCTGTTTGCTGATGCTGCCCTCATTTACATGGGTGCTGCCATTTTGGGCCCATGAGTGCTGAAAAGCGGAGAAGGGAATCAGCGTTGGATGCGCTGACAATTGGACCAAGGGCCAATGGATGGAGAATAAGAGCAAGAGGGTGGCTTCCTATAGGCAACGGCTGGATCTGTGGCAGCAGCAGGCTAGATCCAAGAGCCCTTGCCCTGATCCAGCACAGCTCTTCCTGTGTTCTGATACCTAAAGCTCCACTTAAATATTGATAACTTAACTGTGAAACTGTTTCATTTCTTAAAAGGAAGGAAGATTTGAGCGTAATTTAAACATCCCGGATGCCTGTTATTTCTGTTTAGCAATATATCTTGCTATATAGGCAGATTGCAAAGTATTCCACGAGCCCTGTGGTTGCTTCTGTAAAAGTGCTGTTTACACAGGGATGAGCTGAAGTCATAAAGCCCAGGGGAGGCAGTTCAAGAACAAATCAACCATCACATGCGGAGGAATAATGCCAGAATATGGATGTGATGGGTGTCTGCTTTGCTCACTGCAGTTACGCTGCTGCTGAGGAGATTTTTGTTTGTTCTCAAAGGCATGGTGCTCAGATGAGAGAGACGAAAGCCAGGCTGCAGCAGTTCCACCTCCAGCTGCCTGGCTACATTCTTCTTGACAAAGGAGGAGGACCAAGTACCTGCTCCAAAATTTACATTGCAAGGACACAAAGGGTATGGCTGGTTTTCAACTCCATGGCACTATGTTTTGGGGGCAGCTCTGCGGGACAGTCTGACACAGGAAAAGCAGGGCCAGCACTGACTTTTCTGCTGCTCTGAAGAGCACTGAAAGCATGGAGATTTCCATGCATAGGCCTTAGGCATATGCTTGAAATACTAAATTTCAAGTAGGCATATCATGCCTTTTGATTCAGTTTGTTGGTAGACAGACTGTCTGAATTCCAGAAGGGGAGGTAGCCATGGGCAGTCTATTACAGTGGAGCCAACAAAGCCATAACTGTATTAATCCTTCAAATGGCACAGGACACTCTGGCCTCTCCTGAGGTATCTCATATGACCAGGCACTGCTCTGTTGCCCCTCCTCCCACTAAAATGGCTCAGGGTGAGTCCTGCTGTGCTCAGGCCAAATCAGCAGGGCAGTTCATGTCAGAATTTACCAGGGCAAGGAGCTTGGGCTGGAGGAGGTCTTGTGCCATCCTGCCTGAGGGACCCTGTGGGCTGCTGCTTTGCTGCCTTGTGTGCAGACTACCAATCTGATCCAGCACGGCTTTTCTTATAACCTTAATTCTTTAGGTATGCCTAATGAGACCTGTCTCTTTTCTAACTTCTCCAAATACTTACTAACGCATAACTTCTTTTTAGAAATATGACAGAAACATTGCTTTAGCATATGAAATGCACCTGCTTATAGAACCTCAGCTGGATTTGATGTCCATGAACAGGGCAGTTACCAATTTGGAGGGAGGAAGCTTTTTCTCTGAGTAGGCCCACCTCCTCCTTGGCATTGTCACCAGAGGCCCATGCGCATGCCCTTTTCCTCTGGGTCCAAGGAGAGAGTAAGGTGTTGCTCCATTTCATTGCTCACTCATGGAGTTTGGTGTATGATCAAGGAGACAAAGATGAGGAGGAGGAAGAAAAAGGCAGGAGGCTCCAGGAGTTAATTAGTGCCCTTACTAAGGGCCTGGTATGCATCCTGTGATTCAGATCCCTAAGATCGGATCTAATTATTGATATTGTGTTTAAATTTAGATAGATTTAACCTATCTAAGGTTGACCTGTAAACACACATATTACAGGACAGTAAGGATGTACAAGAATTCCTTTCCTGCTTACAGATTATGCAAACACATCCCAACCACAAGCATCAAAATAATAATGAGTAGGAACACAATTCTTGGGATTTTTTTTAAAATTTCCTGAGCTGAACTTTGTAGCACATATGCACAAGTAGGCACTTCCAAAAGTGCACATTTGTACACTTACTCTTATATGCTCATGGGCAAATCCTCCCAAAACATGTATTTTCACACTTGAGTATATTGGAGAAAGAACACTTTTCATTGGGAACATGCACACTATTAAATGATAAAAAAGAGAGATGCTTGCATTTGGGAATGCAAACAAGGCAGAATGAACTTCCAGGACAAATTCAAAGAACGTCGACAAGCATGAAGGGCCTATGCTCACCTATCCCTCCATACAAAGCTCCAAAGCAAGCACATACATTCTGAGTAGATATGCAAGAAAGTAAATGGCACCCTCATTTCCTGGTGAGGTTTCCCTGCCCTACACACCATTTGTGAAAGCTGAATGGAAATTGCACAAGCAATAAATGCCTAGCTACAAAGTTAGCATCTCGTCATTGCAGCATTGGTCCTGATGAGTCGGAAAACTAACTTCCAAGATGTCTCTGTAATATACCAAAAGAACTGTAATTCTATTGACACAACTGGCCCAAGCATTATCCCTTTTTAGTCCTCTGAACAGCTAAGCTTCACTGAGCAGTCTCATCATACGGTGATGGGAAAAGGTCTTTCATTTGTGTTCACTCCTGACATGGTGGTGATCTGGGAAACTGAGACAAAAATGACCATTGGGGGAGTTTGAAAGGCAGAAAGAGAGAGAGCATGCTGGCTGAAGGTGCGTGTGCATCCAAATAATAATGGAAAATTGGTGGCGGGGGGGGATGCGCAGTCTGCAGCATGCTCAGTGCACACCCCTCGTCCTCGGTGGTCCGGACTGTGGCTCAGTCGTCGCGTCTAGGACAACCAGACGAACACTGCACATCCTCCCTGCAAGTGGCGCAAGCCCTGTGCACGCCTGCCCACCAATCATCCCCAGCAAAGCCTAAGAAAGGTATAAATAGTCTACAGTATTTTGGAAGAAAGGTGAAATATGCTTAAGTTTTAAACTTTACCGGAAGAGTTTACATTCCTCCGTTTCTGTACCATCCCTCCCTCAGGCCCCTGACATACTTACAACATTCAAAGCGTTGCTGTTTGGAGACAGCTCCATATCATAGCCCCAAGTACATAGTGTCTGAGATGAGTCCAGCATATCACATTCCCCAGGTGAAATGTGTAAATGCCCAGCAAATTGGGCAGGGCAGTGTCATTCTGCCCTCTTGTGCTGAAGTGACAGCAGTGCTGTTATCAAAGAGAGACAGGAGAAGCCGAAACCAGCAAATTCAATCAGCATTAACTGCCCTCTAAATATATAAGTAACAGGGCATTGGCTCAGCTCCTGTGTCTTAATTCTGTCCATTTGCCTTTGACTCACCCCACAGCTTCTCCTGAATGCCACTTTTCGAGAACAAAGACGGCCTTATTTCTGCAAAGCCCTTACCAGAAGAACAGTTAACAAGAATGGCAGCGTAATGCCTGCAATCAGTAATCAGCAAGTAGCTAGCAAAGCCACTCTAAACCTGTGGGTATGACCAACCTCAGCTACCCTGGCTCTGCCACGAGTAGAGCAGGCAATGTTTCATGCTCTTGCAGCCCTTCATCCAATAGAATTTTTTTAAAGTTCTGCAGGGAGGCCACAAAGAGTGGGCAGTGGTTCCTAATGCAAAGTCATCTTCTTATTTATGCTGCCATGTTATTTGCGACACAGAAGGATGTGCCATCTGCCAGCAGAAATGAGTCTGCAACGGCTCCAGAGAGGCTCCGCTCAACTGTTGCTTTTGCACTTGCTGTCTCTGGGTTTCAATTATAAATGTCCCAGCTAGGAATTAGTGAGCAGTGTGATTCCACGTCTGCTCCCCCACATGAATGTGTCTGTGACTGTCCTGGTGCTATTCCATGCTAAACCCAAGCAGTCAGTTACATGGAACCCAATTACAAAGGAATTAGAAAGACAGGATGTCACATTGGAGTGGCAATGTTTGCTCCTAAATATCAGTTTAATGAGAGCTGATATTCACAGCAATGCCTATTCGCAAGACCTGTGGCTGAAACTGCCACCAACTAATGAGGATTTCCTACTTGGATGCCCTGCAAGGTGTCTGACGGAAGCACTCTTTGGTGTTCAATGGCACATGCTGCATGTTTGCAGGTTGGGATTCACACATGCAGAAGTTAGTTTCAGCAGCAGCAACCACACTTAGTGGAATTTTCTTCTTTATCATTTAGAGTGGCCCTGTGCTTGAAGCCCTCAGCATGCCTGCACATAGCAAAATAGTGTACAAAATGGATAATTAGCAAAGGAGAGAGCACCGAGCATAAGAGGGCACACTTCAAATAGCCACTGGGGCCATTTTAGATTTTACCTTAATGAGGACTGTACTTAGAGTTGCTTTTCAGCTGACCTAGATAGGCTGCAAAATTGAAGAGTAAATAGTGTGGCACTCTAAAGTTAGACCAGTGAGATGCTCAGTGTTAAACAGCTCGTGTGGTACAAAGGGTAGTAAATGCTATCCGAAGAGCCACTCCGGGTTCTACACATGCAACAGAATGAGGTGGGGAGATGCTGTGGTCTGAGGTATTTTTCCTATAGAAACTTAAGCTGATGTCTCTGTACCAAGGAGAAAGGTTTTAGCCCTCTGATATAGTTGTTTTTTTATTGAATTTTATTTTAAAATTAACAAAATAAAAGCAACAAAAAGGCATATCTATTAATAAGTCAACATCACTAAAAATACAAAGGATTTCACTAAGTATAATTCCTAGGATGCAACCCTATGCCCCATGGCCTCAATGTGCATAAGCTTCCAAATTCAAAGGCTTAGTTGCATCCCATGCCCAGAACAAGATGCCAGGTATATTTTTTTTTTAAATCTTGATGCTGTTTTCAGCCACCTGGACAAAGCACTGGACAGGGGAGGGACGAAGGCTAGGAGGTAGGTAGGAATTGGCATAAATCCTCAGACCCATACCTCTTGTCTTCCTGCCCCCTCTTCCTCCCACCACAAAGCCCAGTTCCAATGGCAGGGCAGGCAGCTGGTGCCATTCTTTCTATGCCAGCTGGAAGGCAGTGGGGAGGGGGGCCTTGGGGGTCCCAGCTTTGAGATCACAGGAGCAGGGGCTGAATGATCCTGTGGTGTCCCAAGGACTGTCAGGAAGCCATAGGATTGGGCTAATGGTCTATAATTAATATGCCTATGAAACCCTGACAGAGAAACAGCTTAAGTGGGAGTGTACATTTCATAAAAGAATTAACAAAATTATACAGCATAGTGTGAGGGAGTGTGCAATTTTTTAATGTTTGTGTGGGTGTTAGTCAGAAGAAAATATAGGCAAGTGTACTTTTTTGCAATTGGCTCAGAAGTTTGAAAGGCTTCAGCCTAGGGCATAAATGGAAAGTAGGGTGCCCTAAGGTCTTTCTTAAAGCTGAGGTTCTCTGCTCACTGTGCTGGCTGGGTAAGTTGATAGGTAGTCATAGTCACCCTCTGATTCTTAAGTTGCATTTCTAAACTGCCCTGGATCCCCTTTTTGTGAAGGGCCGCATGGAAACCTTTAAATTTTTGAGGCCATATGACACCTTGTGACAGTTTACCCTAAAGTGCAGTGTAGTAGTAGTAGTAATAATAATACAGCTTACAGGTCTATTAAATCAACCGAATTAAATGCAAATAAATAAATGGCGTAAACCAGGCCCTTGTCTATTTTTGGAAGGGTTTCCATTTGCAGGTTGTTGGGGTTTTTTGACATAAATGTGCTTTGAGAAATGGGATCCCACACCTGTAGTCTGAAGTAGTCAGGCCATTCAACCACCTCAGCATTCTACTACCTCGTTCTGCTGGATGTAAGGGTGGGAGATTCTCTACATGGGGAATTTATTGTGTTCTCTGGATTCTTCACTCACAGTAGTTTGCGGGGGTTTTAGCTGACATCACCCCCTAGGGCTTCTCCTGTGTTTTGCAGCCATATTCACACTATCTTTTAGAACATACAGAAGGAGAAAGGAAAGGAAAGGAAAGGTCTTATTCCTGCAAGAAAATGGAAGCAGCAGCCTTGGTGAAGTGCCAGAGTCACTCTCTCTCTTGCTCTCACTCTCTCTTGCTCTCATCTATGTTCAGTTTTGAGACTTCAGAGTTTACAGCCTTTCATTCATTTCAACATCTTTGCCCAGCTGCAATTACTATTTTGCACAGTCTGATCTCACACTCACTACCAAGCTTCCTTAAGTTGGCTATAAGTGAGTTCAGGAAAGCTATAAAAAGCAGATGTTTCCTCAAGCACCTGACTAGCTTTGCCTAGCAGGGGATGTGCAGTCACAGGGATGCATCTTGTACAGGCCACCTGGAGTCTGCCCAGTGATTTCTCTGGCTCCCAGTCAGACAACAGGTTGGCTCTTGATGCACTGCTGGGTGTGCTTCCTGGCCGAGAGACTGTCCCCCGCCCTTGGCCGTCTGACCGCCCCAGTGCTCCAGGTCTTCCACTACACCCTATGCTGATGGCACGTAAAAGGCTAAGCTAGCAAATCGGGTCTTGGATACCCATTGATTCTGTCATGGCTGCACTGCAGGTGTTGTATTAGACATGGAGGTGGATGCCTGTGAAACCCATAGATGGCTTCTGTGAGGCTGCAATTGCAAACACACTTACTGCAGAGTAAATCCCACTGATCACAGCATGATGCAGCTCTAAAGAAAGATGCCCTGGATGCACCAACTGTGTATCATTACCTGAAGGACTGAGGCAGGCACAGATTTCTACAGGGATGTCCGTCCTCCAAAGGAAACCTCAAGCCCGTCAACAAAGCCGTTTGCACAAACCTCCGTTCCTTCTCCTTTCCAGCATGAGTTCTCCCCTCTGAGCCTCTCTGCCCATCAGTCTCCCAGGGAAACTGCACATGGAGAAATTGTGAGGCATGACAGACAACAGGCCCACTTTATTCTCCCCACTCCCATTATATATGTATTTATTGTGGTGGTGGAAGAGAGGCAGTGAATGGAGGAGGGGGGGCATTTACCTTCCAGCTCTGCCTAGTCTCATTACATGCCGGATCAGGTCTGTGTGGTTCCAGACTTCTGCACAGCAGCTTCAGCTGGGGCTCTCTGGAGAGCTGTCAGCTTTCTCATCTCTGCCAGTCTGGTTGACAATACAGTACATGAACTTATGAAGCATAGAGATGGGCTACCTTTTAAGGGCATTTTTCACACGCACACAAACTCCCTTGTTCCTCTCCACAGAGGAGTATCTTCGGGGGCAGGGGGAGGGATTCTTTCCTTTCTCATGCATTCCCAGGATCCAAATTGCCCAGCACTTTTAAAACCAGACTCATCTCAGTAATAAATCCCCAGCTGGTTATTTGTTGTTCACAGCATTTCCTTTATAGAGCTATCCATCTGATATTTTTTAATACCAGTCAATCAATACCCCTGCCCTCACTTTCTCTGATACACCTATTGATATCTTATTACATTTGTAACTGCAGATATGGCTGATGGAATCTATATCTTTTGTAAAGAATCCCCCTCTCCTTCTTAACTAGAAATCCTCTCCTCACAACAAAGTAATGGATTTTCCTGGTTATGGTTTTGCACACAGATCCTTCAACCAGAACTATGCACTTTTCTGGCAGAGAAGCCTTGTGATTTAGTTTTCTGTACCTTGCATGTAATGGCTGAAATGACACACACACATGCATGCACACGCACACACATGCACACCATCATCCGCACACTGTGCTCTTCATAGGACCAGACCTTTGATCATGGCCTTTTCTTTCTGTTCTTTTTCATCCCTTTCCGCACTTCAGTCATCCTGTTTATGTTTGGGAGGATTGGATTTGCGATTGTCTTTTCAGTACGGGCTTTTCTTGGTATTCATCTTCATGTTTTGTTTGTCAGAGAAGAGATTGATAAAGAATTGGAATGGGGCTCTGCCACCTTGAGAGGCCTGTAACAAGAGAAAAATTGACTCCATTTGGCAGATAAACCGGCTGTGACTCAAGGGCTGGATTTAGAATCCGCCTTCTACAAAAGGAAGGGCTCTGCTCATGGAAGGTCCCTGCACCCAAGCCCTGGAGGATTCCCCAAGAATGCCTGGCACGTTCCACATTCCGCCCAGCAGGGTCTCCTGAGCTCTATGCTGTACTTTGGAAGGGTTGGGTTAGGCTGCCACAAGAGAAGGGTGTGGAGAAGCCCACTTCTCTTAACTCAGTTGATCCAGTATAAATCTAGATCCAACCTGTCGTTCAAGAATTAGGCTACTTTTACACACAATACAAAAGCACCTATCATTTACTGCCCCAGTATTTCTGTGCACCTTTTGTGTGACTGGACATCAGCACCAGAAGACGGAGTGCTTAAAACTGGAAGAGCACTTGCTCCCACATTGATCGGCGTGTTGTGCTCCAGACTGGCTTGCCCAGATCAGGATGAGGCTGCCCCTGCCTTCAGACCAACAGCTTAAAGAAGCAGCAGAAAGGAAAAAGGACTGAGCGGAAGAGGAAAAAAGCAAACTCAGTCCTTGGTTGCAAAATCTGGCAGGTAGTAATTCTGTTGAATGCAAGCACCATGGGTTGCTGCTCCCTCTACCCAGATGACCTCCACATGGGGCACTGGCAACTGGGGGAAGAGGGGCTTTCCACTGGAGCAGCCTCTGGGCAACTGTGTGCCACTGGGAAACCCTCTAGGGAATCCAGTCCTCTGGTGTAGATGTAGAGCATTTGTCTCATGTGCAGAAATACTCCTAACTTGGACAGCTGCATATGTGTGGTGCTTAAGAGCTTGTCTGTGCAATCCTAGGTACTATATATTGGACTCCCAGGACTAAGTCCTGTAAGAACTTGTGTTTTGTACTTTTGCAGGAATGCTGAGCTGGGTATTGGAAGTACAGTTTTCCAGTTCTGGTTCCACTCCTACTTGGATGGCTGATTCTGGAGAGTGGTGTTGGGGAATAGTGCTCTGTGCTTTGGCAGTTGCACCATGGTTATCGCAGGGCTCTAATTTATCCCCATCGTGGATAAATGCCACGTCTAATCGACATGGGCAGTACTGGGAAGGGTCATGCTTTCCCAGTTTAGGCAGAAATTCTAAGCATGTTAACTAGATCAGTCAAGGGGTTAATCCCACATTCCTACTCAGAGTTATACTAGTTCCAGTACTGGAGATCATGATTAGCAGTCATTGGTCCTCCATGAGGTTAGGATTTCACTCTAAGCATATTCCATTTCAGCCATAAATCCTCCCTCCCTCCCTCCCTCCCTCAGTTCTCATATCTGCAACATGGGAATAAGCTTACTGACTTGCCTTGAAGATATCTTGCAAGTGCTACTGAGACAAGGTTTATGAGAGCTTTAAACACTATGGAATGCTGTCTATTATGGAAATTAAGCACATTTGGCCCTGTAAACTGCCTGGATGGGAAACAATGTGGGGTGCATATGCAATATATTCATCAACTACCTGCAACATCTCCTATTTCCTTGCCTCTGTTCCTTGTACCTATTAATTTTGTTCCCATATTTTCATTTAAGAAGTTTCTGGAGCTGTCATTTAGGACAGCTCTGCACACATCCTCAGAAAGCTACATTAGTGCAGTACCTTTCTTAAGCCAAACCAAATTCACAGAAATGTGCAACCTTTCAGGTTCTCCAGATCTCTCTTAAGTGATCCAGATGTTACAAAAGCAGGTTGAGGCAGTGGTGGGGAGTGCTGGGAAAGGGCAAAAGGCTGCCTTGATCTCACAGGCATGTGGTCCATGTGATCACAGTCTCCAGGTGAAATGTGGAAGGGAGGTGTGTAAGCATTCAGAGAAGGCTCTGGCAGGTGATGTGGCAGTTTCATGTTACACCTGAAAGTGCCTGACTGCTGGGGGTAAGAAAGAAAGAAAGAAAAGTTGGACCCCCACCCCTTATTTTCTAAAAGGACAAGGAAAGTTCTTCAGTATAGAAAAGGCATGAAAACCATAGATAGATATTCACATGTGACAATCAGTCACACACTTTTGAAAATAAACAATACAGCTGTTACTTTGAACTGTGTCCATCCTGGGAAAAGCACTCTTCAGTGGCTTCTTGTCTTGACAACTTTTGTTTTTCCTCACCTTTATGCCATCCTTTACCAACTCCCCAATCAATGCACATGCAGCAAATGAACTGTGTGTGGATGTGCACATGTGTGTGATTATCACATGTGAATATCTATGGCTTTCATGCTCTTCCTATTATGAGTATTTTCCATTTAGGAAAGCCAGAACTTTCTGTGCCTGAGTGAGGAAAAGAGTTACATATGCGTCCTTGAACCCTGAAAAAAGGGATCTTGAAATCTGCTCTGAGAAACAAGGAATTAAGGCTCTGTCAGTATAATCTCAACTCTTGTAACTGAAGTTTCTAAACTGGCTTTCTTGGTGGAAGAGAGAACATCGTAAGTCATTACATAGAGGGGGAAATGTTTTTCTTTACAACAAAATACTCTTATATACTTTTATCATCCACAAAGGCACTGGCCCATGACTTTCCTTCGTGAACGTTATTGTGTTGATCAGCAGCGACAGTGTATGAGGAAAACATAAATTGTAAGTGAAGGATTTTACAGAAGTCTTTTAGAGGACTTCAGTGTTACCCTAGTCTTCTTTCGTACAATTTTGTGGAACACGCTTAATAATAACAGTAATAATAGATGGAAAATGAAACTATCCCACAAATGGTTTAAATGCTCTGACCTTTGGTAAATACCATAGCAGAAACTATTTTCTCATATTACCTTGATTTTGTCTGAGACAAGAAATTAGATTTGAGGAGGAGGAGGATTTTATTGTATGAGCATAAGCAGTCATGCTTTGTCATTCAGTACATGCAAAATGTGCATGGAATCTGATATTTGGTGCTAAACCATGTAATTGGAGAACTGTCTATTTATTTCTTTAAAAGCCTGTTTCTAGCTCCTATTATTTTGTAATAATTTGAAATCCTGCTGAGATTCATTCCAATCTAACAATATTTTTCTATATGGTAATTTTAGCACCTAATTAATAAATCCTGAAAAAATTAGGGAGGCTTCCTATACGGATACATTCTAATGATCCATGTTGCCTTATTAGCGAAATGCATTTAATGCATTTAACACACTTCTGTGTGTGAGCATAGGCTATGGAGGTTAACAACTCCATGGAGAACTGAACCAATAGCTGTGCAATACTATTTTATGTAGTGCCCAGTGGAAATTATGCTCTCAAATGCAGCCATTCATGTGACCCGGTCTCACTGAGCAGTCTTGGCCAGCTCCTCAGGTTTTGGTTGCTTGCAAGAAAGCAGTATTTGGCATGAAACGGGAATTAAGTTGCTCCATTGCCAGGGCTTGTAGGAGAGCAAGCCAAGGTTGGCAACAGTTTCTCGTGGGCCGCTTTGCATGGAGCCCCTCTTGCTCACCCTTCCTTTCTGCTACCCAGAGTGCTGTAGGAGGGGAGGGAAACAGCGTGTCCTCTTCATCCTCTCGTTCCTGCACACTGGACCGGACCCCCTTCTCGTAGACTCACAGAATAGTAGAGTTGGAAGGGGCCATGAAGGCCACCAGGTCCAACCCAAAGCATTTTTTGGTAAGCTGGCAAGGCAAGCTAGGTGTGCAAGGAGAAGATGAGCCTCCCCCCCCCGCCCCCCGCACTTTTGCTTTTGTACTCTGTGCTCTCTTCCTTCTGTCATTTACTATTTATTTCATTTCTGTGCTGCCCCACAGCCAAAGCTGTCTGGGTGGTTCTACCTTCCCTGCCACTCACTTGGTTGTTGAGTGTAGATGAGCCCAACAGCTGGCCACCATTTCTGCCACCAGTGGCTGACCTCTGTGTTAAAAGAATGAGCTGCTTTTCCAAGGTTCAAGGCAGCATCAACCCACTGTTTGCTACTCAGAAAAAACATAACAATCTGTTTCATCTTCAGAGGCCACCTGCCGGGTAGCCTGCCAAATGAGAGAAAGCTACGAAGGACCAGGCTTTTTCAGCGCTTGCACCCTGGCTGTAGAAGACCCTCCCCACAGAGCCTGGCTTGCTGCCTGCATTGTGGTTCTTTTGGTGCCAAATGAAGAGCTTTTCATAGTCCCAGGACTTTTAGTACTTTGGTGTGTTTTTGTGGGTCTGTTCTTGTGGTTTTTGAACTTTCCCTGCTTTTGGGTTTTAAATTTTTAAAGGTTTTATATTATGTTATAGCATACTCTACATCAGGGTTTTAATTTTTTGAACTGCCCAGAGAACTTTGCCTATTGACTAGTACAGATCAGTAATAACTAAAACATGTATCTCTTTTTTGCATACACATGGTCATCCCACACCACTACTTCTGTTCTTCCATATCCTTTTTGATCCTCAGCTCCATTAAAAGCAGGCCTATATCATATTTAAGTAGGAAAGCATTATCAATAATGCAATCTCAATAGAAATTGTAGCAGTTCTATATTTCAGTGTGCTGAATAATGCACAGTTTTCAAAGGGCCTAAGGCAAGGTACACCAGCTAGGGTTATCGGAGAAGTATGCAGGTAGCCTTGAGATGCTGGCAGTTGTGGATAGGGTTTTATTTTCCCCTCTGCAAGAAAGTGGGTGCGGGGAAGCAATTTTCCTTGTAAGCTTAAGTTTAGCTTGTCAGAGAGGTCTGCGTTGATTTAAGTGCCTGCCCTTGGCGACCTTCATGTCTCCGTGCCGGTGAGACGCGAGACATGCTGTTGACACAAGCAAAGGCCCAAGCATCCTCAGCTCATATGATATCCCAGGCGCTGCCTGAATGTGGCACGTTTGATACGGCGCATTTCCATCCCCCATATAGAGTGGCAGCAAAAAAGACTGGATTGCTACATAGGAAGAAAGATCTAGTTTTGAAAAGAGAGGTGGGGGATCCCACTCTCGCCTTCTCCATTTCCTTCCCTGTTGGTGTTGATGATAAATGAATTAAAAAGATAAAGCTGCTGGTTTGGCTCTTTTAAGACACTTTGCAGGAGAACTCTGCATTTTTAAACAGAACTCTGGACTTTTATCAAAACCACACTGTCTTTTAGACCTGAGCTGATTATAGATGAAGCTGGATGCTTGTATAGAAATCAGCCACATGTTTTATTATGTGCTGCTGGTTTTGTTTATCATGTCTTTGCAGAAAGAGGTGTTTAGCTTGGATAACAGAAGGAGAAGTGAGCTTCCTGGGGGGGGTGGGGGAACGGACCAGACTAGGATGCAACGGCTGGAAAACTGCAAGGGAGATGTAAGAAGTAACTGGGAGCTGTGCTGAGTCATAAAAGCAGGTCCCCAGAACATTTGTACGTCTGGTTTCAGATGCATCAGAGGAAAGTTTCCTCAAAGGACTTAGCATCCTTTCACAGCATAAAGAGAGGAGAAACCTGCTTCCATAGAACTATTTAACAGCCATATTCAAGGACAGCCTTAGACACGCTGGCTGGCACACTAGAGATATACAGCCCCGAGCGAACATGTGACCTGCCTACAAATAAGCAGGCCATGTGGCAGCCATGCCTGCTGGACCAATCCCAACTTCCTGTCAGGGCTGAGCCAGAGTGGGCCATCCAAAACAAGCAGCTGGAGCCTTGAGTTGAGCCAGGAAGTCAGAGCCAAGGCACAGGCCACAAGCCAGAGGTCAAGACCATGCAAAGGTGCACCAAAGCCAGGATGACCTTGTTCCTCAGGCAGACTTTCAGCCCAGCCATCAAGTCTTTGGCAGTCTTTCTCACCAAGAGGGCCCCAGGGTCAGCTTTCAGCAGGTGGGGGAGGCAGTCCACAACCTGAAAGAGCCTCACCTTCCAAAGATGCTCCAAGCAATAGTTTTGATAATGTACCATGCAGGGCAATCCCACAGAGAACTGTTTCAAGCCCTGGCAGTTCCTGAGGTCCCTTCCTAACTGAGGCCTATGCATATAGATTCCAAAAGTGCAGAGATGCATGGAGGTCATAGGAAGGCCAACGAGTCAAATACTGACCATGGCCTTCCACTCAGTCATCTGTACACAGTACAAAGTCATCATAAAGGACACACATTCTTCCTCCCTCTTCCCCAATTGTGGCCTCTGAGCGGCCCATTCAAATGACTTTCACAAATGTAATTATTTTAATGTTTAGAACCTGCTTGTCAGATGCCATGGGGAGGCTAAACAAATGGTTGCAGAGGGGTTGGCATCCAATCAAATCCTGCATTAGCAATGGTGAAGAAGGAATCACAGAATCACAGTGTTGGAAGGCTCCTCAGAGGCCATTTAGACCTGGAAATCAATTGCTACAACAGCACTCCTGATAAGTGGCAATCCCGCTCTTCTTAAAGACCTCAAGGAAAATGTAGAATTGTGGAGATTATGTCTGCTCCAGCTATCACTTCCAGAGCTGTTATGTGCTGTGTACATACTGTCCCATATTTGTTTTATAGACTAAAATATATGAATGACTTCCAGGAACAGCTAGTAATAGATCATTCTTGCAAGACTGAAAAGCAGTTATGGTCTTTTTCCAATCTTTAGGAGAAAAATTCAGCATAGAGAGCTAATATTATCATTTTTCTTGAAAATCTTTTGTTGGAAAGGGTGCTTCTCTGTGTTCTTATACAGCTTTGCTTTACTGGCAGTTCTCATTTGCTAGCTAAGTTCATGACTGGCCACATAGGAAGAGCAAGTGAAATTTCAGAGTGTCTCTTTGAGGCAGGCACAAAGCAGTTTTTTAAAAATATGGATAAGGATAAAAAATGGCAAAATATGTGTTACGGGCATGGACACATGCCACACACACATGCACACTTTTATCCACACAACAATCCTGTGAGGTAGGTCAAGCTGAGAGGAAATATTGGCCCAGGGTCATCCTGTGAGAAATGCAAGTCACTTGCTGGTCCTTCTCAGGTAACAAGATGTTACGATGTTATCCATCTGTCCTGTTTGGCTGTTGTGGCTGAATAAGGTAGTGAGGTTTTCTCTCATGTGTGCTCTCTCTCTTTTGGTGTGCATGTGCACAGGGAGGGAGGAAAAGCAGTTTATGTTGATGTTTTGTGCGTCTGTATGCTATGAAAGTGAAAAAAATCATGAGCTGCAATTTTGATAGGAGCAGTGGTATTGTTGAAGGACAATGCTTAACCATTTCCCTGTGGACCAATTCTTTAGTGCAAAAGCACCTCTTTGGCTCTAATTGGTTTCTCCACATGGAAGGACGAATACAGGGGATTTGTGTTGTCTTTTAAACGTGTGTGTGTGTGTGTGTGTTAAACCCCAATCAAATTCACATTCTTTCCCATCCAGATAGCTTTTTATTTCATGGCTGCTTGAAAAGCCAGTAGAGAGCTAGTGTGGTGCAATGGTTAGAGTGCTGGACAGGGACTCTGGGGGCCTCCTTTCCAGTCCCCACTTGCCCAGAAAACCTGGACTGGTTCCTGCCTGGAACTCACAGGGTTGGTACAAGGAGATGGATGGTGCAAGCCACCTTGCATATTTTATAAGGGAGAAAAAAGGGAAATATATACCTTGCTCTTCACCCTTCACCATGTTCCCTGAATGTGGAAGAATGTAGAATGTAGCTGTAGAAGAAAGGCACAGCACAAACATAATGCAATAAAATAAATAATAGTATAGTAGGAAAACATGACTTGTCTTTCTTTTCTGGTGGTCACAAAAAATCTTTCTACCATCTAAACTGGCCAGCTATATTATGTATTACTTATTTATTTAACACTTTTATATGCCGTCACCACATGCCTCAGCATCTCAGGATGGCTCACAGCACGTACAATTAAAAACAATAAAACAATAACACATTCTATAAAATTATATAAAAACAAAAACAAAAACCAAAAAGTAAAAAGCGACTGTTAATGATAAAATGTTAATTTTTAAAATAGCAATTAAATAAAAAAGTTTTACCTGGCACCAAAAAGAATATAAACTTGGCACCAGGCACACCTCTCCAGGGAGCGCATTCCATAATCTGGGCGCCACCGCGGAGAAGTCCCTGCTCTCGGTAGTTGTTCTTTTTATCGCCTTTAAAGAGGACTCCCAGAGCAAAGGCTCTCCCGCAGAACTTAAGGAGCGTGAGGGTTTGTAAGGGAACAGGCGCTCCTTCAGGTTTCCTGGTTCTAAGCCGTTCAGGGCTTTATAGGTCAAAACCAGCACCTTGAATTGGGCCCAGACTTCAACTGGAAGCCAGTGTAGCTGGTGGAGGACCGGCATTATATGAGAATAACGACCGGTCCCTGTCAGCAACCTGGCAGCTCTGTTCTGTAGCAGCTGAAGTATCCAGACCATTATCAAGGGCAGCCCCATGTAGAGCACATTACAGTAATCCAACCGGGATGTACCTTGTGTGCTGCCTGGGTGCACTCATGTCCATGCATGGGGAACCCCAGCCTTGGTTGCATAGCCAGAACCGTGGCTTCTAGATCAAGAGAGGTATTACTACCACTCTACATGACTCTAGTGCGCCCGCAACTGGGGTACTGTGTTCAGTTTTGGGCCCCTTATTACAGGAAGGATATAGCCAGGTTAGAGGCAGTGCCGTGTAGGGCCACAAGGTTGGTGGCCGGTTTGCAGGGGATGCCGTATGAGGCGAGACTGAGGGAACTGGGTCTCTTCAGCCTGGAGAAGAGGAGACTCAGAGGGGATCTCTTGGCGACATACAGGTATGTGAGGGGGTGTCACACGGAGGGGGGTAGAGACCTGTTCTCCCCTGCAGAGGAAAGCAGGATGTGCTCCAACAGAGCAAAGCTCAGGGAACCCAGGTTCAATTTAGATGCCAGGAAGTACTGCAACAACAACCACAACAACCCTAATAATGTTTTTATTCATCTTATAAGCACTATGAGGAGAAAGTCTTAAAGACTGACACCAACTCTGAAAATTCAAACTCAGCATTAAATATCTGAAGAACAGCTTGTCATTTCCCTCCCTGTATGCTTCCATCTTTTTCATGAACTGAACTTAAAAGATTAACTGCAGAAGCCACCCACAGGCTTGTAGTACTTTAAAGACCAAGACATTTATCCTGCCATAGGCATTTGTCTTTAGTGCCCACTTCTTCAGATATATGAGGTATGATGGGGAATTTTGTTTTGCTTTTTGATTGAATTTTATTTTAACAAAACAAAACTCAAAGATTACACAGATATACAAATAATAAAATCATTAATGATGATCGTGACTAAACATTACAATAATAATAATTTGCTACCTTCCACCGAGACCAACAGATACATGCTACTTAGGGTAAAATCATGTATTTGTTGAGGTGGCCCCAGCCTGCTCCCCTTCCAGAGCAGCATGGACTCTTGTGGTGGTACATCCTCCTTTCCCTGGATTGAAGCACATTCAATAAATGGCCTCCAATAGCTTCAAATTTAGTTTTACATATCAAGCCTTTTTTCCACTTAATATTGCAAATTAACTTATCATTAATTGCTATATCCCAAACTTCTTTATATCAATCATTTTTATTTTATATTATTTTAAACATTTATATTCCATCCAGTACCAAGGGTCTCAGGATGGTGATACAATAGGCAGTACAAATAAATAGAATATAGATATACAATAAAAACCAACCATTAAAACAACATTGAACCTTAAAATATAGGGAAAATAAAAAAGTTTTGGCCGGACACTGAAATGAATAAAGTGTCCATGCCAGGCACACGTCTTTGAGGAGCAGGTTCTATTGCTGAGTTGCTACCATAGAAAAGGCCCCTTTTTCAGAAGGTGGTGCTGGGGAATTGTGGCTCTGCACCATGGCAGCTTTGCCATGGAGTACCACAGGGTTCCATCTTGTCCCCCATGCTTTTCAACATCTACATGAAACCACTGGGAGATGTCATCTGGAGGTTTGGGCTGTGGAGCCATCAGTATGCTGACAACACCCAGGTCTACCTCTTTTACATCTAATCCAGGTGAGGCAGGGGCTGTCCTAACCAGTGCCTGGCCGAGGTGATGGGCTGGATGAGGGCCAACAAACTGAGGCTCAGTCCAGATAACATGGAAGTCCTTTTGGTGGGCAGCTCGGGTTTCCAGGTAAGTGATTTTGGCCCTGTTCTGGATGGAGTTGCACTCCCTCTAAAGGACAAAGTCCACAGTTTGGGAGTGCTCCTCGACCCAGAGCTGTCCTTGGTAGCTCAGGTGGCAGCGGTGGCGAGGAGCACTTTCCTCCAGCTTCCGCTGATCCATCAGCTGCATCCTTACCTGGACGAGAACTGCATGGCAACGTTGACACATGCTCTGGTAGCTTCCTGGTTGGATTATTGTAATGTGCTCTACATGGGGCTGCCCTTGAAAACAGTCTGGATACTCCAGTTGGTTTAAAACAGAGCTGCCAGACTGCTGACGGGGTCTGGTCATTATTCTCATATAATGCTGGTTCTCTATCAGCTTCACTGGCTCCCGGTTGAAGTCCAGGCCCAATTTAAGGTGCTGGTATTAACCTATAAAACCCTAAATGGCTTGGGACCGGGATACCTGAAGGAATATCTTCTTCCCTATATGCTTCCCTATATGCTTCCCATTGAGGTCAGAGGCAGAGGCCCTCCTCCAGGAACCCTCCTTGAAGGAGGTTAGGAGAGTGAATACCCGGAGGACCTTTTCTGTGGTGGCGCCCCACCTGTGGAACGTGCTCCCCAGAGAGGTCCGCCTGGCACCGATGTTACATTATTTTCAGCGCCAGGTAAAAAGCTTTTTATTTGTCCAGCATTTTAATATTTAAATTTTAACTGCTTTTAGTGACATGCTTAGTCACATTTCACCTCAATTTATTTTATTATGTTAATTGTACTTCTTCCGTTTGTTTATTGTTCATTTGATTATGCTGTAAGCCATCCTGAGACACTGTTAAGGACAGGGTAGAAATGCTGTCAATAAAATAAATAATCACCTTTTACTTTCTAGTTACTTGCTATTATTAATCTTACTGCTAGTAAATCTGTCATCAATTATTTGTCCCACTTGTTCTCTAAATAGTGACAATAATGCTAGTCCAGCTTCTATTTCAATGTTTAGATTAAATATTTTACTAATTTCTTTGAAAACCGTTTCCCAAAAGTTATGTATTTTCACTCCTGCCACATATGGAAATAAGTAGCCACTTCCCAGTTGCATCTCCAACAAACATTGGAAAAGTTGTTATTCATGTAATTCAATTTAACCAGAGTTAAGTATCATTTCCAAAATGATTCATAAAAGTTTTCTTTAATTCTTATCAACATACATTTTAAAATTCTCTTATCCCACACACTATTCCATTTTTCCTTATTAATATTTCTTTTATTTCTCAAGACTCTTTAAGAGGATCATATTGGTCCTCCCCTTCTAGTAATATGTTATAAATTTTACTTGTCATTCCTCTCATTCACAAATTATATCCACAAATTTAGTATATTCTCTACATTTAACATTTGTCTTAAGTCCACTGATATAATCTTCAGTCCATAGATATAATTGAAGTATATTATGCTAAATTCCCTGTATCTTTTCTTTGATCTTTGTTTTATCTAACCAGTCTTTCAACATAATAATATGTTTACTCTTCCGTGATTCCCACAAACTGCTCCCCAAATTCTCTGGAAATCCTTCTAATTCTATAATTGTATATAACAGTAAAATTGATGGGACAAATATATATCTATACTTATTCCAAATACTGACCACATTCTTAAAAAGGGAGTTTCCTACCTTTTAAATAATGCTTTTATTAACTTGTTGAAGAATGATATTTAATAAGCATCTCTCAGCATATTGACCCCTTAGTTTACCCCTTAGTATCTTATTGGGCTGTGTATAATCTGGTATATGCCTCATTTGATTTACCATATAATAAAGCTACACATTGGGTATACCTAAACCTCCTGTTTTCTGGGACAAATAAATTTCTTTTAATTATCCCTTGTTTTTTATCCCCATTACAAAATTTATTAATCATAGTTTGCTATTCTTTCAAATCTTTCTCTGTTATCTTAATTGGCAGCATCATAAACAAGAAATTAATCTTAGGTAAAATCTTCATTTTAAATGCTGTTATTCTATCAAACCACAAGAAACCAATCTTTCTAAATTCATTCATTTTCTCTTTCATTTCATATTTTAATTTATCAAAATTACTTCCTTTTAAGCATTGCAATTTTTTGTAATATTTGTGCCTAAATACTTACTAGTTTTACATGCCTTAACTTCTAATTTGCTCCTAATTGCATCCTTTGCTACTTTAGTATAGTTAAATACCATCTTCTCCAATTTGTCACAGTTTACTTGTAAACTCGTTGTCTCTCCAAATTCTGCTAATGTGTTTTAATCTGGTTCATAACCTTAATTGGATCCTGTACTGTTAACAAAGTATCATCCACGAATAAACGATTCTTAATTTATTCTCAAATCCAATACCTCTTATTAAATAATCATTTCTAATACTATTCACTAGCAGTTCCATAATTAAAGCAAACAATATCAGAGAGGGGGGGCATCCCTGTCCAGTACCTCAGTCTAGGGGTATATGTGTTCTGTTATAGCTTCATTCACTATCACCATTGCATAATTTTCTGAGTATAATTGGTTTATTATATTTCTAAATTGTGGACTACACCACAATATACACCGTGCCCAATCTATGGAATGCGCTTCCCAGAGAGATCCGCCTGGCGCCGTCGTTATTTGTTTTTCGGCACCAGGCCAAGATCTTTTTATTTAAATGTTATTTTAATTGTTAATATTATTTATTGATTTTACATCTTTGGCCAGGACATCTCCAATTTATTGTTTTTATATTGTTGTTATTTATTGTTGTGAGCCGCCCCGAGGCTTCGGCGAATGGGGCGGCATAGAAGCTTCCTAAATAAAAAAATAAAAAAATATTTATCTTAATATCTTAAGATATGCCACACAATCAAAAGCTTTTAAAATATCCAATGTTGTTATGCCAGCTTTTACATTTTCCATATTTATTTATTTATTTATTTATTTATTGGATTCATATCCTGCCTTTTCCTACAAAGGGCTCAAGGCAGCTTACATCATTTACCTCCTCCATCTTATCCCCACAACAACAACCCTGTGAGGTAGGTTGGGCTGAGGGTCTGTGACTGGCCCAAAGTCACCCAGTTGGCTCCATGGCTGAGCAGGGACTAGAACCCAGATCTCCTGAGTCCCTGCTCCACACTCTTAACCACTATACCACACTGGCTCTCTTATGTATATATTCATTTATATTTAACATCCTTCTAGACAGATCTACTATCTGTTTGCCTATTATAAAACCACTTTGATCCAGATTAACATAATTGCAAATAAAATCACTCATCCTCTTTGCAGATATCATTGTAAAAAAAAAAAATTGCATTTTTGTTAATCCAGGATATAGGTGTATAGGCTCCAGGATCTGTCAACCCTTTATTGGGTTTTGGAATTAAAACCATTGAGGAGTATTTCTAAGATGATGGCATCTTATCTCCTTGGGAATTTCAAGGCATCTGCAGCACACATGATGTGCATATTGATGGGGGGGGGGCGGTCAGGGAAATTGTAAACAGTGAGGGGTGATGAGTCTAAACTAGCATGGTGACCCCCTGGTGCCCCAACCCTGTACATGTTTACTCTGAAGGAAGTACGACAGGGTTCAATGGGTATTACACCTCATTATGTGCACATAGGACTATTGCTTTAGAGCACAAGCCTAAATCCCTCTTTCCCCCACCCCCTTTCCTTCCTTCAGGTTACTGTGAAGTGCAGAAGTAAAGAAATGGATAAAGAAAATTAGGCTAAACCACTAAGCACACATTCCTACCTATAAGCGGAAATGTTGCTTTTTTTCCCCTGCTGCAATGGGTGGGGGAGGGAAGGAGTCAGGACAGGTATGCAGTGGGGGGCACACCTCTGCCATCTCCAAAAGTTGAGCCTGCAAAAAGCTCAGGAAGCCCACCGCTTCTGTCCCTTGTGTACACTCATGCACGGCTTCCTGGAGCCGAAGGGCAGGGTGGAGTGTAATCAAAATGAACCAGGAAGACACTCCTGCAGGGATGTGGGCACTCTGCTCTGTGGCCAAATGCAGATCATAGTTACAAGTTTACAGTCTGACCAAACACAATGAGTGAAGAAACTGATTTTCCATTTCCCACAAAATGATTGGAACGTGACTGCCTCTCATGTCCCATGCCTCATATCTCAGGTTCTGCAGTCTGGAGCTTGCTTTTCTGATTGAAAGCTGGGGACCTGCAGTAGCTGGTGGCAAACCTCAAACAGTGGGATGGGTGCTGTGGCTAATCCAACCAGGTCTGTCACACAGGCCCAGTTTGAAGGATTGCAGTGAAAGAAGTAAGCCTGGTGACTTATTGCCCCTGCCATGCATGCCAGTTGTGTGCCAGACAGATTTTGCTAGTTACCCCCACTGCGGCAATTTGTCAGTCTTCGAAACCAAGAGGGCCCAGCTTATTTGAGGGAACAGCAATGCTCAAAGAACCCATGGGCTGTTGGTTACTTGAGGGTTTCTGTACCCTCACAAACAAGCCACATGACCTGGGTTCAGATGACATGGCACGCTTTGCCAGCAAGGGCAGTTAGTCAGATCTGACCAGCACATAGGCAAGCATGGTGCATAAATAAGCCAACATGGTTTATTGCCTTCAGACGGATTGTGGAAACCAGCACCTTCCCTCCTCTCACACACACACTCCCACAGTATCTGTCAACAATGCAGCACAGCTACCATATTTACAGTTACAACTTGAATGGGGGAAAAGAAACCACTAGACAGTGGAATAAGTCGTGATGTCTTGCCTGACCATCTGCATTGAGTTATTCACTGCACTTATTCATGAATTACAAAACAAAAGTAATTACTCATCAGATGTAAGCAGGCATGGCTACAGTTTATCTGAATTGGGTAGTTTGAATAAAACCTGTTAACAGAAAAGGATTTTTACCTCATTTTCAAATGCCATACGACAAATGCACTTGGTGAAGTGTAAGATTTGATCATAAAAACAATATACAACTGTATGATTAGCACATTATGCTAATTTAACATAAATAAAATTAAATTTCTTATAAGCACAAAATTACTTAACCAACTTGAATAATAGAATAAGTTTCAAGGATGCATTACTTCTATTTTCATTGTGGGGATGATAGTTGCTGAAAGTACACTACTTTGGCAGAGGGGTGGGACATATATGTATTTACTTGAATGAATGAATGAATGAATATTTTTTAGTGAAGTTTGATGTAATTCACACATTCATCTCTCATTCATAAAGAGCAAAGTATGCACCTGTTAGACATTCGTAAAGCTTTCCCTTATGCTCATTTTCAAATTTCTCTTATTAAAAAATCAGTGTTGAAAGCAGATTTATACCCAATGTATATCAAAAGTGCAGGCTGAATTCAGGCAGAGATGGAAACAGCTGGCAGAAAAGGACACCAGTGTTCTGCCCTCTCCTTTCCCCTCCCTTGATGCCCGGAATTTCTCCAGGGCAGATTAGGAGAGCCTGCAGAAGACTGCAAGGGAGAGAACACAGAAAGCCTGCTTCCTTCTGGTGGTAGGAAAAGAATTCTGGAGCCGAGCCAGTCAGTATTCAGCACTTGGCACTTTCAGGCAGTGAATGGGTGGCTCTTAGCCATAACACAAACCATGAATGTCCAGGTTCAGAGGTAGTATAAATACCAGCTTGTAGAGTGTGAATTGCATGTTTGTGTGCCTGGGGAGGTGTTGGGGAGGAACAGTTCTCTCGAGCTCTGTTGATGGACTTCTCAGAAGCATCTGATGGGCCACTGTTGAAAACAGGCATCTAGACTGCCAGAATCATAATAGAAATAGAAACATAGAAACAGAGCAAGTCAGAAGGGGTCTCCTGGGCCATCTAATCTGACTCCCAGCTCCAGCCGGCTCCACTCAAGACATGCCTACCATGTGCATGTCCAGCTTATCCTTAAACACCCTCACCGCTGGGGCTTCAGTAGAAATCTATGGTGCAACCACAGTTATAAAACTGTATACAGTTTTTCTGGTCATTGCACTTAAAAAAGATATTGTACAGTTGAAAAAAAGTGCAGAAAGGGTCAACTGCAATAATCAGGGGGCTGGAATAACTCCCCTGTGAGTAACGGTTACAGTATCTAGTATTGTTTAGCTGAGAAAAAAGTTGGGTAAGGGGAGGCATGCATGACATAGAGGAAATTGACAAGGAGACCCCAGAGAGAAATTTGACTTGTCATACTTCAAGGATCCCTCTGTTGAATGCCTAAATTTGGTATTCTCCAGGACAGAATACTGAAGTGAAGAGACGGAGTTGTGTCTGAAGAGGGGCAATTTGTCAGTTCTATCTTGCAACAATGCCAAAAATGTGTGCGGATATAAATCCTGCCTGCCAGATTCTGTGTTTGGTTATGTACTCCACATTCTCCACCACCAGCCCTCTGAAGTAGAAAAGGTGAGATGTGCAGTTTTTTCACCTGATTCTGGCTGTGGGCTGTCCCACAAAATCAGCCTGGTTAAGTCTCCCTTGAACTCATTTCTAGCCAGTACCTTATGCATAGACTATTTTCAACTATGGTTAGGAGCTAGAGGAAAATCAGGCAGGGGCACACTTTTTGACACATCTCATGCTTCAGGATGCAGTAGAAGTCCAAGTGGAATGTACCATTTCAGACTACAAGGGTAGGAATCACATTTGTTGTTAATGTTTATGTACAGGAAAGCCCCCTACAAATAGAAAAATAGAGCGGGGGCACACTTGACTGGAACCTGCCTTCTTTATGTGCTAGGTTTTTGTTTTATTTGCAGGGAAGCTTTGCTTTGCTTTGCTTTGCTTTGCTTTGCTTTGCTTTGCTTTGCTTGTTTTTAACGCAGAAGAATATACTGCATCATCTCCTTCTCTCCCATACATAGACTTTACCAGTTTCATCCACCTACCTTTTCTGTTTATAAACAGAGCCCACAAAGGCCTGCTCTATTGTAGAGTTAGCATCATTTCTAAAATGTCACAGCTGGAATTAGATTTCTGTACTCACTGTCCCAAGAGGCCACTGCCAATGGAGTTAAGAAATTAGCTTTGCTTGTTCATGCCTTGCTGGGAACTTTTATACAGCATTCTCTCCTGGTTGTTTTAAGCGAATAAAACCATTTGTAGATGGTGGGCAATGGAGTCCAACTGGAGTCTAATCTCATTTCCTTTTGCAAGGAAAACTGTCACCCGTTTCAGTAACTGATACAGAACAGCAATCTCTTGGGGCCGATCTGTTAATATTCTGCCATAAAGAGTGGGTGTGGAGCTTTCATTTCATTCTTGGAATGTTAAGACACTAATGTATCAAGACAGGGAGGAATTAAATTGGGCACTTTTGTCTTTTTGCCCAAATGTTTAATAATTTGAAGAATAAAAGGCTTTAATATTGGGAATATTGAACTAACCACTTGCACCCTCACTCTGGTAGTAAATTGTTTCACAGTGCAATTGTTCTGCAAGACAATTAGGGTTCTTACCACATATAATTACTGGTAGTAATAAGGTTACTACCTTGTAAAATTGGCCTATCTTGCCGCACCAGTCACAGTGTGCCACTAGTTATCACTGAATATCTGGAAAGAAGTATAACCATCTTGCAAGCATTTCCAACCTTATGAATAAGAATAGGGCCTAAACATCTAGAAGTCCTATGTGGGTGGGACAACTACTAATCCTAGAAATCAAGCTTAAGTATACAGCTGCAATGGAAGACACAGGCCAGAATCTTAACGCAAGTTAAGTAAAGGAGATCCATGGAAATAAAGTTTCCCATGCCCTTCTCCCACCATGTATCCATAGGAACCTAATGCCCTATCCAAAAAGCAAATGAACAAACAAACGAACAAAGGCAATGTAGAACTAAAAGATCAAACTAGAAGATTGCTGGGGCAGGGGGAGACAAATTGGAGTTTTAGGTTATAGTAAGGTGAGGTACTTCATGGATGGAAAGTTTCCCATGTTGGCACTACCCTGCTCTGCAGCCATTCCTTTTTTGTGTCCATATTGCTCAGGTGGTGGAGAGGGTTGCAGAGGGTACATGGTATGGTAGATACCGTGTTTCCCAAAAAATAAGACTGGGTCTTATATTAATTTTTGCTCCAAAAGATGCACTATGGCTTATTTTCAGGTGATGTCTTCTTTTTCATGTACAACAATCTACATTTATTCATGTACAACAATCTACATTTATTCATGCACAAAAATCTACATTTATTCATGCACAAAAATCTACATTTATTCAAATTCAGTCATGTCATCTTCTTCTGGAACATCGTCATAACTCTCCAAACCCCAAATTATGTTGCAACAGACGTACTAAATGCATCTGTCTGGCTGATGATCATAACTGGGGCTTATTTTGGGGGCAGGGCTTATATTATGAGCATCCTGAGAAATCATGCTAGGGCTTATTTTCCAGTTACGTCTTATTTTCGGGGAAGCAGGATATTTTTTAAAGATCTTCCTTAAATTATGTCTCATGGTCCAAATGATAGTCTGCAGCAAAGTTCCAGGACTGTACCAACGGAATGAGAGACTGTACTGATAATGTGCACAATCCTTTCTGAAAGTCTTGGTTCTGGTACTGAAAGTGCAAGCTATCCTGCAGAACACAAGAACCTCCTTCCTAATTAGGGCCACAGGTCCATCTGCTAGTCCATCTGCTTTTCTTTAAGCCTCCACACAGGATGTGAAAGCTACCTGCCCCTGAGATTTCTCCCGACAAAATGGTAGAAGATGAATCCTACCTCCTACCTCTGAACATGGATGTGCCATTCACTTTTGAAAATTGTTTCCATTGCATGTAGCACATGCTTGTCAACCTGTAACGCTAGCCTTAAACAAAGTATAACCTGTGCTCCCTTTTGCATATCTGTTTAATGCCATACTTTCACTTTTCCCATTCATTCAACACAACCTGGGCCATTACAAATAATAGTTCATCCAAGTTTCCATAATAGTTTATAATAGTTCATCCAAGTTAAGACCTTTGGACTGTGTTTTACACATGGAGCCTTTACACATTCAACCCCCTGCCATACACATACGGAAGAAGGAATCAGATAAGCAGAAAACCGATGGCAACGGGGTGGGAGAAAAAGGGGGAAGAGAGAGGGAGAGAGAAGAGGGACTGCTATGGATATTAGCACAAAATAATTCCATATTTCTTTATACCCTCTTTCCATATATGGCTTTTAATATGTTATTAAATATAATAATATATTATTATGGAAGGCATTTCCTTAAGTTAACAGCCAGTGCTGCTTCTCTGATCCTAGTTTGTTGTTCCTTCTATAGAACTGGAATTCAGCCAAATATTAATACTTTGAAAGACGGTCTCCCAAACATGCCTAGGACTAGATTAATTCACCCTTATCCTAGAATGGAACTTCTATAGATATTTCTACCAAATGGTTCCATATCATAAGCACTCCAATAATCATCAGTAGCATTCACCCTTTATTAAAACACTCCACAGGAGTGGAGTGAAGAACCTTCTGCTCTGTCAGCCTTAGAGCTGGAAGCTAAGCAAGGACAGGCCTGGTTAGAATCTGGATGGGAAACTTGAGCGCCGCACTAAGCAGAGGATTGGACCCAATGGCCTTCTAGGCCCCTTCCAACTGTATGATTCTATGATATTTGTCAAAACATCCTTTTTTTGTGTTCAGAAAATGTCATTCCCCAGGTCCTTATTCTTCCCCCACCTTAACTGTGTGGTATTTCATCCACAAACACACACCATTGTTCCAAATACTAGCAAATAACTTTGGTTCCATGGACACATCCAACCAAACAACTCTCTGAGTTAAATATACTGATAATTAATTTGGGATTTATCCATGAATTCTTTTTAGGATTACAAGATTATCAAGATCATTCTGTGAAATGATCAGTTGAGACAGATAAAAATATCTTTTCACCCACTGTTTCCATAACATTGTACATTTTTCATGTCCATAGGTGGGTAGTGTGGCTGATACCTGTTAGCAGAGCCATCCAGCATTAGTTGCCTAATCCTATCATTAGTAGCCATCATCAACCATTAATTTACAGTGAGTTCTATAAATTAATTGTTATTCTTACCATAATCCTATGAAAGAGAATTTAACTGTTAAGGTGGGGAGCATAGTTCATAATCCAACAACAAACTGTGGGTTGTCTTAAAAGGTTTGTGAAGTGTTAGCCCAACTGGTTTTGGACAACATGATAACCCACTTTTCAGCACCTCCCATTGTTCAACAAAAACCCACACTCAACCCATACTCAATTTTCCACTGTGAGTCATCTGAACATAGTCAGTAAATCCTAGAACCCACAGCTTTCTACCTAACTGAGCTGCCAAGACACAAAAATTCCCAACGGTATTTTTTGTCCATTATATTGGTAACTGGATGTGAAATTCTCTCTCACTCTCTCAGGGCCATCACATCCACTAACTATTACAGTGGCCATTTTCACCAGTTATGCTATTAAATAAGCAAGTATTAATTCATCTCAAAATAGAGAGGTGGGTAGCAAGATGGTTTGCAACAAATGCCACCTCAGGTTTTTTTCTTTGACTTTCTTCAAAGCACACAATTCTTGGAAGTGTTGACTCATTAATGTTCCATTCAGAGTTTAGAAGTCATGTAGGTCTGACTGTGCACACAAAAGAGTTGTTTTGTGGGCCTCAAGTCAATTTTTTCTTATGTTTCTTTCATCTTTTATTGATCAGAGTGCTTAAAATCAAGCTCTATTTAAATGTTTGACTTTAGTTTGTCACAGCTGACCTTTGTGTTCAAATTCTGTGATTTCCCCGCTTCATTGATGTAGAAGTTCTAATTAAGTCTGATTTCCCTCACCAAAAGTGCCAAATTACTGGAAAATGCCTTGGATTGAAATGCCTCATTTTTTATTTTTACTCATACCAGCCATTATATTGGCTTGGAATCATCCATCTGCTATGATAATTGCTGTCAGCCAATAACAAAGCCCTCCCACCCTCCGAATTCTCCATTTATGCAGCCCTATCTTTCTCCGGTGTGATACCTGGATTAGCATCCAGCACCCTCAAGGGAGAGTTAGGTTTGGGCAACTGTGACAGCTTGTTTACGGTACTATGAACAAACCGGTATGAAGAAGAAGGGTGCGTTAGGGTGACTGTTTGCACCAGCAGTTTTCTTGCAACACTGAGGCATTGGTGGTTCATACCAGCAATATGATCCCAAGCAACAAGCAATTTGTTGTCTTTCATATCGGCTATTTTTTGTGTGAGCCACCTGAAGGACTTGTTCTTACAGGGTGGCATATAAATATCACTCTTAAATAAATAAATAAATAAATCACATAGCAGTGGTAGTACTGCTACTCTGGTGGTTCATACTCACATTTACTATAGATGTGTGAATGCACCCATCCAGAATAATTTACACTTGAACTTACCACTCAGATAAACTAGGACGGTTTAAGATAATAGATGGCCCGCATCCTCATGTTTGGAATCAGCCACTGTGGGATGCTAGTGGCAGTGGTCCAAAATAGCATGCAAATCCAGATCAATGCTCCCAGGGTGGCTTGTTTTCAGAAATCAGGAAAGGTGGCTTGACAGCTGGCTTCAGAAATCCCTATTTTGACAGCCACCAACCTGTGAAAAGGATCTCAGGGTGCTGGCCGACTGCAGGCTAAACATGAGTCAGCAGTGTGACGTGCCAGTCAAGAGGGCAAACTTCACCCTTGGTTGCATAGCCAGAAGCGTGGCTTCTACATCACAGAGGTATTACTGCCTCTCTATACAACACTGGTGGGCCTGCAGCTGGAGTATTTTCTTCTGGGCCCCTCATTACAAGAGGGATATAGCAAGATTGGAATCAGTGTAGCAAAAGACCACAAGGATGGTGGCTGGTTTGCAGGACTGAGGGAACTGGGTTGCTTCAGCTTTGAGAAGAAGAGACTCGGGGGGGGGGATCTGTTGGCAACATATAGGTACATGAGGGGTGTCACATGGAGGTGGGTAGAGACCTGTTTTCTCCTGTGGAGGAGGGGAGGATGTGTTCCAATGGACCAAAGCTCAGGGATCCAAGATTCAAGGTGGATGCCAGGAAATACTTCCTGATGGTTGGACCCCGAGGGTGTGGAATGGGCTTCCACAGGAGGTGGCTGAGGCCCCATCGGTGCGGGTGTTCAAGGATAGGCTGGACATGCACATAGTAGGTGTGTCTTGAGTGGAACCAGCTGAAGCTGGGGGTCAGACTAGATGGCCCGGGAGACCCCTTCTGACTCACTCTGTTTCTGTGTTTCCATTATTGTTTCAGACACAAAATGTAAGCAGATCGACTTTTTCATTTATTTGATTCTGTTTAGCCAGACTTGTGCAACTGTCAATGCTCACAGGTGTGTGAGTATAGGAATTTGTGGTCTCAGTGAGGAAAATATCCAGCGGTTTGTCTGGAGAAAATTTCCAGGGTCAAAGTGCAACTCAGGACATGGCTGGCCCCAAATAGGGTTTTCCTTTCTGCTTTCTCTTGCCAGCTGTCAGAAGGCACAAGAGACCTCTGCTCATGAGGAGGGGATGGTGTGGTCATGAAAGTTGCTGGTTACCTCTGTGATTGCCTGGTTCACACATTACATTTCTGCATTATATGAGCTTGTACACAATATTGGTCCAAATAACCTCTCATAAATGGAAGGAGGGAGCAATTGCAAATTGGGTTGAAGACAGGCATAGCTCTGTGGGAAATCTTCGCCCAGACTCCCCCCTCCCAAATCTGCTCTTAATTCTATAATAAATATCTGCCTTCAGAGAAGAGTTCATCTTCATTTTGTTTTGTAGTTATTATTTGCATCATAGGTTTTATTATCCACAAAATCTTTCATTGAATATTTTATTCTTCATAATTAAAACAGTAGGAATTAATGACAGACTGGGGAAGCTTAATCATCACCCACCCACCCCCAATAATAAACCAAACTGCTTTGGTTGAGTAGACCTGTTAATACAGCAATTATTTCAGGCTGAGATAAGCCCCATCATAAAAGTTAAAGTATTACATTTTCAATAGGTATTTGTATGTAAAAGTCCAAAATAGAAAATACTATAGAATTCTAACATTCTCAGTGAGAACATGATCACGTAGATACTTAACTAATGAAAACGAGGATGAAAATCCTTTACTGACCTTTCCAACAAATTCATGCTGACTATAAAGCAAGTATTTAAAACATTCAGTTCATTTTGACATCTGAGAATCACAGTCTCAGTGAGTTCATTTTTCTTTTCCTCCATTAACGACTTAAAATAGTGCTGCTGTCTCTTTTCCGATGGCCACACCAACCCTCTTTCTGAATTAGCCCTGCCAAGACCAATGACCCCGTTAAACATTTCAAAGGTTATTTTGCTTCTAGCAGGGTTGATTCATCCCTGTGGTGTGAACTCAAGTGCCACATGTGGGAGAAATACAGTGGGATAAAACTGACAAGCAGAATGACTTCAGTGCCTGCTATCACTGGAAGAAGCCCTTCCCCTGGCTGGCAGCCCAGCAAGGTGAACCCGCTACTCAGCCTGGGTGGGGATGTACCAAGGGGCAGAGCGAGGGCTGGCCTGGATTTTCCAAGCATCCTCTTGCTCTTCATCTCATGCCTGATTCCCATTTGCACTTGTATCTGTGCTCCTTGCTCTGTGCAGGAGGGAACAGCAACTGAGTGGGAGACTCATGCAATCTCATCAAATTTGCACAAATCTTGTGTCTGCAAACTTCCTCCATAGACTAACACAGATTCAGTCTATGAAGGAAATTTGTGGAAATCGGGAAATTTGTGGAAGTAAACTGGGTCTCAGAAATGAGGCAAAGGTGAGCATATGCTGTGGCAATTGCAAATTATTTGCAAAGTTTTGTGAATGCTCACATGTTTTGCAAGCAAAACCAAGTCCTGCATAAAACCTGAGTGGGGATTTTGGGGGCAGGAGGGAGGAAACTGACTTCATCCCGTGTCACGCAGATGCCAGTGCAGCCTGCCAATGCATGGGCTCTGCAGGGGCCTGCCAGCACACACCAGCTTGCCAGCACAGCCCATGGGTCCTGGCCGTGCTGTGCGGAGCCCAGCTGTTCAGCATGACGGACTGGCCCAAGCCTAAGGAGGGGGAGGCTCTTGCCATGGCTTTGGAGAAGGGCATATTCAGTTAAGAGCGGCAGGAACAGCTGCATCAAGGGCAGCAGCAGAAGGTGTGTGATGCACCAGATGGAAAGGGGATGAGGAGAAATGGGGTTGAAGTATCTATTTAACTTCTTTCTTTGTTATAATTAAGTTTAACAGGGAAAAGTTACACTGAAATACATAGAAACAGAGCGAGTCAGAAGGGGTCTGCTGGGATATCTATTCTGACCCCCAGCTCCATGTGCATGTCCAGCCTATCCTTGAACACCCGCACTGATGGGGCCTCAACAATCTCTCGTGGAAGCCCATTCCACACCCTCGGGGTCCTAAATGACAGGAAGTGCTTCCTGGCATCCAAATAGAACCTTGGCTCCCTGAGCTTTGCTCCGTTGGAGCGCGTCTTGCCTTCCTCTGCAGGGGAGAACAGGTCCCTACCCACCTCCATGTGACACCCCCTCACATACCTTATGTCACCAACATATCCCCTCTGAGTCTCCTCTTCTCCAGGCTGAAGAGACCCAGTTCCCTCAGTCTCGCCTCATACCCCATCCCCTGCAAACTGGGCACCAACCTTGTGGCCCCACACTGCACTGACTCTAACCTGGCTATATCCTGCCAGTAACTAGGGGCCCAAAACTGTGCCCAATACTCCAGTTGTGGGTGCACCAGAGTCATATAGAGTGGTAGTAATCCCTCTCTTGATCTAGAAGCCACACTTCTGGCTATGCAACATTCGCCCTCTTAACCACTGCATCACACTCATGTTTAGCCTGCAGTCAACCAACACCCCAAGGTCCCTTTCACAAGTGCTGCTCTCCAGCCACTTGTCACCTAACCTGTACTTATGACACCCATTCCTATGCCTAAATGTGCACTTACCCACACTGAATGCCATCCTGTTGTCTCCTTCCCACTTCCATAGTCTGTCCAGATCCTTTTGGATCTGGAGTACCTGCTCCTCAGTTGTGGCTATTGCCTCAGTTTTAGTATCGTCTGCAAATTTGATCAGCAGACTGTTCACCCCCTCTTCCATGTCATTAATGAAAAGATTAAACAGGATCGGCCCCAGGACAGAGTCCTCGGGGACCCTGCTTGTCACTGGCCACCATTCTGATTATTTCCACTAATGGTTACCCTCTGCTTTTGGTCAGTCAGCCATGCCCTAATCCACCGGACAGTGCATTGGTCTATCCCAAAACTCCTCAGTTTCTCCACCAGGATATCATGGGGCACTTTGTCAAAGGCCTTGCTGAAATCCAGGTATACCACATCCACTGCATCCCCTCCATCTAGCCACCTTGAAACCTTGTCATAGAATTCCACAAGGTTTGTCTGGCAGGACCTGTTTTTGTGGAAACGGTGTTGTGTGGCTGCCAGCCTCCCTTCCCTATCTCACATCACTAGATCTCTCACTATTATGAGCCTTTCCATTGTTTTTCCTACAATGGACATAAGGCTAACTGGTCTGTAATTCCCCATGTCCTTCTACTACCCTTTTTGAAAAAGGAAGGAGATCCAGTGACTGATATGAGGGTGTCGCCACCCTCCAGTCCTCTGTTACTTCACCCGTTCTCCATGAGGCCTCAAAAATGGAGGCCAGTGGGCGTGAGAGAACCCCTGCCAACTCTCTAAGTACCCTTGGGTGTAACCCATCAGGGCCTGGCGCCTTTGTAACATCCAGTGCCCTGAGGAGCCCCTTGACTTCTGGGGGGTGACTCTAATCTGTGCCCCTAAGTCCCCGGCCTCATCTAATCTCCTATGAGGATCTTCCCCGTCCTGCTTTGGGGAGAACACAGAGGCAAAATAGTCATTTAGCATCTATGTCTGTTCCCTCATATCAGTCACTGGATCTCCTTCCTTCTTATTTAGCGGTCCCACTACTTGTCTCCCCTTCCTCTTCCTATTTAAATTCTGGTAGGAGCCCTTTCTGTTGCTCTTGATATTCCTGGCAAGTCTCAGCTCGTAATCAGCCTTAGCCTTGCAAAGAATCCTTATGCAATGGGCCTCCTCCTCCCTGTATACCCTTTTGTCTATTTGCCCCAGCACCTACAGAGGTTGCTCTTGCACCTAATCCCTCTAACCACCTTTCGCATCCATGGTGGCACTCTCCTCCACCTCCCCACCTTACTAACTAGAGGTATCATCAAGGCTTGCACCTCCAAAACCTCCCCTTTGAGTGCCATCCACCCCTCCTCAACTCACTTGCCTTCCAGTAACCTATCCCAGGAGACTTTCCCCAGTCTGGTCTTCAGTCGGCCAAATTTGGCCCTCTTGAAGTTCCAGCTTCTAGTGCTCAACCTGCTGCATGTCCCCAGATCTCAAAGCAAAGGATGGAGTGATCACTCGCATCCAGAGCTCCCCTAATCTGTACCTCATCTATCAGCTCCTCCCTGTTGGTCAAATCCAAGTCAGGGATGCCCACCCCATCGCCTCTGTGTGAAAAACCCTCCCTCTATAGCATCTAGGAAGCGACGTGACCTGGCTGTCACCGCTGAGTGAGTCTCCCAAGTAATATCCGGGAGACTGAAATCTCCCATAATTACTGTGTTCCTCCCCCAAGTTATCCTTAGAATCTGAAATACATACTTAAAGGTAATCAGAGGCTGATTTGTGCTTCTAGAAAAGCAAATAGTAGAGCCCTATGGAGAAAGCATCATTTCAGAAGGTAGGAGGAAGTTTTCATGTTCCATTCCAAATGAGGCCTGCAGTGTGGCAAATATGTGGCCACGTTCTACTGTAAATAAACAAGAAGATTTTTTTAAATTTTGCAGTTAAAATGTAGGAGCATTTACTGAACATCAGCCAATAAGTCAGCATTGGGGCAGGGTGTTTTCAAAAAGGGAGCACCTAAAAAAGTAGACTTAAGCCAATGTCTGAATATATCCACAAGAGTAGTCAGCTGTGCCTTCTCAGTCTGAGGAAGCCACACCTGCACCCTTCCGTCACAACTATGGGCAAGGTCGTGCTATGTGCACGTGTAGAGACTGCAGGGTAAGGACTGGCCCTGTGAACTGAGCAGGGAAACTGAGCTTGTGCAGTGCCCCTGGATTCATCTTTGCCCAGTACTTTTTGCCATGAAGATGGTGACCTGTGACCAACCCAGGATGCTATACCAGCAATGCACTTTCCTGGACAGGCCACCATAGTCCATGCAGTAATGCTCTTGTTTAGATTACTGAGATGCACACATGCTTGGTCCAGAGGTTACTTGGCAAATCATCACCCCCCCAACTCATCAAAGGAGTCTTTGCCAGTCAAACCGTTACCTGCAGATTGCTTTCGTGAGGCAACCAGGAATTAGGCCTTCTCCATGATGGTGCCCAGCTTATGGAATTATATCCCCCACTTCCTGGCATTTGGGAAGCACAATGCCTATCATGGTTTAGGTGCCAGTCAGTGGCTCATTTCTGTTGACTCTCCCAATCTGGTGTTCTCCAGATGTGTCAAATTGTACTACCCATCATCCCCAGCCAGCATTCCCATTAGCCATGCTGGCTTGGGATGACTGGAGTTGTAGTCCAACACACTAGGTGGTCACCAACTTATATATAGGCTGCAGATGTAGTTACAGCTGTATACTCAGGGGGACTAGATGCTTTTCAGAACAGGCATACCCCAGGGTAGGTGAAGCTTTTTTCTTGCTGGCTTCCCACCAGTGATTTTTCATGTTTTGGGAAAATACTGCAGTTTGCTATTGGTTCTGTATCATGCACTGTGCATGTATATGGGGTTAGTTATATGTCCTTTACTATTCAAACAGGCTCCTGCTGTGCATCTCCTTCAGCAGGACAGACTGGCTGACTCTTCAGCGTGCATCAGATTTAGCTAATCATTGCTCTCTGTAGGCCACCTTTGGCTTGCCTTTTTATTTTTTTACGTTATGGAAACAAATGCCAAGAATACTTTTAAGTAGCTCTGCTGCTGCTGAAGAGCCTGTTTCTCTTTTCAGAATGTGTTTGATATCAGCTTTGCTGCTAATCCTCATGTCTGTACAAAATAATAAAGAAAAGAAAAAACAATTCTTATCTAATAATAGCAATATTACCATAGCTAAACAGGTACAGTTCTTGACTTTGCTTAACTGCCTATTCATCCTCAGAACCCTACAAATTTTGTCCATTGATTTCTTGTTTTGCATCCTTGGATACACTGAGTTACTTCTAATTCGAAAAAGAGAGACCTAACTCTAAATTAATATAAATTGATCACTGCCAGTCACAGGATTTGGCTTCTTTTATGACTGAAATGCAATTCTGAAACCTAACTTACTTCTTCTCCACACCTCTTTCTGGTTGTCCATGCTGATGATTTGTGCCAATTTTATTCTTTATCCATTTAAAATATCTATACCTGCTCTTCCTCATCTGATCCTGAGCTGGCTGACAGTAATATTACATGGGGTTTCTTTCTCACCTTTTCTCCTCTTGTGAGGAAGCCAAGGCAGCTCACATAGCTCCATTTTACCCTCCCAACAGCAACCCGGGGTGCTGGGTTCATCTGCAAGTCTGTGACTGGCCCAGAGTCACCCAAGGAGCTTCATAGCCGAGGGGGGACATAGAACGCAGATTCCTCCCAGTCCCCAGCTCAGCCGTCTAAACACATTTTACAGGCTGACAACAGCAATACATACAAAGATGTAGCTAAAACAGAAGAGAACAGAGAGGAGAGAATGTCACCATTTAAAACAAAATAAGAAACAATTGAATCACTGTGATTTAAAATAAGTTGAAAGGAGGAGCAACATCTTATGGCTGTAAGATGTCTTTTAACAGGGGAGGCTTCTGCCATCTTTGAAATGGTCAGAACTTTGCAGAAGGCAGTCGCAGCACTTCGGATGAAGCCTTTTCCAGCTATTTCCAGCTGGTGCATTCGTACTGGCCATTCGGTTCTGCTTCAAATGCCAGCTCTCAAGTAAAAAGAATAGCTTGTGTGCAGGAGGTAACTATGGCTACCAGGAAGTAACTTTGCAAAAGAAGCAAGAGATTTTGAATAACCAAAGTTTTAATTTATTAAGGGTATCTCTTCAGAAAGAGCACTACAAAGATAGAAAGCGGTTGTCTAATCTTGCTGGAGGGATGCTTCTGAAATGCTTCTCAGCTGGATTTCTTGCCTGATTAGGGAATTACTAGTAGTACTGGGCCAAAACTTTCTTCTATATTTCTTCAACCATTCTTACACAAATTAATAGGAAAGATAATTGCGCTCAATAAGTGCAATGGTGAAGAAAATTCATGCGGCTTGGGTTTCTGTGGCTTATGCATCCCTTAGTGAACGAGGCAGCTGCAGATTGTGCAGAAACATCCCTTTCCAGGGTACCACCATTTCACTGTCAGCCCGTAGCCTCCACTGCTTCCCAGTCTTTGATTGAAGCACAGGGTAATCCATCCTCAGGCACTTCGTTCCATGCATCGTTTTCAGATTAGGCAGCACAGGCAGCCTGGGAAGCTGCAGAGCAATGGAGGACGCATAATAGAAAGGAAGCATGCACACAGCACTCTCAGCCAGTTTGCCTCCATAAAGTAAGTTCAAACACATCAGAAAAATAAATTACAAAACAGCCAGAGAAGGAAGGCGTCACAGCAGAAGCCTCTTTCACAGAGGAAGAAAACTTGCAGGAAAAGGGAAGGCAAGTGTGAGCTTCTCTGGAGCTCAACACAACGCTGCCCCCGATGCTGCATGGTGGTAGAGACATCATGGGAGCCAGGCTGACAGCACAGTCGATGCTTTTAGGGGTATCTTTTTGGTAAGTGGTAGCCCAAAACAATGCCCCCTCACACACACACACACACACACACACACACACAAGCCCTTAGGAAAAGGGGGAAAGGCTGTGCTATAACCCCTGCCAGTGGGGAGGTCTGTAAGAGAGAAGCTGTTGAGAATTTCTCATCCTGCAGAGTTGTTTGATGAAACTTTCCTGGCTAAAAGTAGAGCGGGGAATTTTGAGGACCATTAACACAAAGCTGTGGTTTCCAAATTGAAACTGATGGATTAGTGAAACCCTCTTGTTCTCTTCCTCACATTTTATTTTGATACTTTGTAAATGCACGACAGGAGCAGATTTCAGCTCCTCCATTGCCTGCATGTCCTTCCCTACTTACCTCACCTGCACAGACACACCCTGATGAACCGTGGGAAACAGCAGCCTTGGTGTAATGATATCCAGTGCAGGATTGCCTCTTGCAGGACCGCATTCTTTTTATGCACAGTCTGAGTGAGATATATATGTGTGATGTCAGTTCCAACACCCTGTAGTCAGAGGACCACACCACGGGTTCAAACAGTGCATTGGAAAGCAAAAGGAAATGGCCTTCCCAAACAGCCCCAGATGCCACTACTCCCACTCTGGAAGCTCCAGGGCCAAAGGGGCCCATTTGGCCTGCATGGCTCTCTGCTGAGGAGGTTGCACTGCTGTCCAAGGAATTCGACCTTAGAAAGCAGAGTGGAATTGTTCTCTTCCCTGGTGCCATCATGAAAGCAGGCTAGGCCCCTTTCACAGCAGAGCCCTTACTCACAGGGAGCAGAGCCAGGCCACCCAGATGGGCTGCCACTCAGTCGGTTAAAACCCACTCTTGGTTGAGGCAATGTTGAGTTTGCTTTGCTGAGGTTTCAGCTTAAACTGGTTCTGTTCAGCTTGGAGCTACCCAGAGCCTAAGCCTTGGAAAGCTCACCCATAACTTTCTGGAACCTCTCCATAGCACCCACCTACCTGGACTCAAATCTTACATGACTGAGACCATCTCCAGGTGCAGAATAACTTATCTGATGCGATTGCACAAACCTAGTGCATTCCCCTGTATGCATGTATGTCTTACATGTCCTCCTTCCGGTGAGGGCTGTGCTTGCAAAAGAAGCTTGGCACAATCATATGCAGGATCGGGTCACCACCAGGGTGCTGTGTTGTGTTGCACTGCCCCAGAGATCAGGCAAGACATACAGAGACTGCAAGGGGAAAATGCCAGTGGGTCGAAGGACTTACAAGCAGCATTCAGCTGAACTGACTCCCCTTCAAGAATTGCTCCTAGAAACTTTAAAGCCATAATTAGCCCAGGAGAAGCTCAGGACAGGGCAAACCAGAGGCACAAGCCAGAGGAACAACCCTTTTATCCCTGGACAATCTTCCTGTTCCATGGGAAAGTTTTAGCTGGGGTCTTCCACACAACCCCAGATTGGCTTTATCAGCAAGGGTAAGATTATTCAAATTATGTGGCTTGATCATGGCAGTTCATACTTTTCTCAAGGGTAGTTTCCCTCAAGGCAATGGCATGATGTGTGTGTGTGTGTGTGTGTGTGTGTGTGTGTGTTAAGTCTCCTATTTGCATATATTTCAATGAACCACATAAGACAGTTACTGCTGCAAAGCTGTGCTCAGTCTCTGCAGCAGAGAATCTGACAAATTATCACATGCATCTCTAGTAGAGCCATTAACACCCAGTATTTGACTAATATGAAATTATCCACCAACTAAAGATACAGTCCAGACAGCCTTAGGAGATATTGGGGTGCTGGGGCTCTAAGGTCAAAGTGGCACTCTGCACCCTTGCAGCTGGCACAGAAAGAACTGTGCCGGCTGGGCCTCAAAGGTCCCACAAGCAGCCTCAGAGACAGAGCTTTAAGGCATTGTGAGGGGCACGGAAAGTCAGAGGGAGGTGCTGCCAGCATACAGAGCATCCTTGCAGTGCCTCAACCTCCTGTCTTGGCGCTCCTGGGCAGAAAACTTGGGCAGCTGAAGTTGGCTGCCTGTCTTCTGCTGGGCCAGAGAAGCCCAGGGGTAATCCTGAAAGACAGAGAAATGAGGGAGTGGAGAGAATGGCTCTTGCATGCACAGAAGGGGCAGGGGGGCGGAGGTGAGACAGAGAGAGATTGAGAGGTAGGTAGTCCTGAGACATGGAAAGAGAGAGAGAATGAGAACTGTGGATTCCAGGAAATGATTTTTGGATTCTGAGGCTCCAGATTTGGATTTGGATTCTGGATTTGGATTCTGAGGCTCCAGAATAAGCATTTTTTTGGGAACTCCCCTCTTCTTCCTGCTGTCTGCCTTTCCTCAGAAAAGAGTCTGAGGCTATTCATGACTTCAGTTAACAATGATCAGCTAAGAAGTCAGAGATGAAAAATACAGAGAAAGATCACAGGATGACAGGCAGATTGAATACACTTGCTGGAAATCAGAATGATTTGGGCTTATTATGGGAATAAATCAGTGCAATACCCCCATGACTTTGACCTCCCAAGGAAAAACTGGACAGCGCTCAATTGAATTCGAACTAATCATGGCAAGTGCAAACTAATCCTGCAGACTCTACATCACATTGTGACGAAATGCCCTCTCAGAAAGTTTCCTGACTCCCTGTAAGAACTGCATCATCTTGAGGGTGCTGCTGTCCAGTGGCTAAACAACCTAGACACTTGACCATGGGCCTAGCCACTTCAGTAACTCCTGACACACAACTTAATTTTATCCATAATTTTATTCATCATTTGTGTTGCATGTTTTTAAAAGAATTTACAGTCCCTACTTTAAAATTATATGCATTTTTATATATTGTTTCAGTGAATTTTATGCAATGATGCTGCATTCTGCTATGCCATACAAAATAAATAAACAAACAACTCATATTTTCATATTTGCCAGTGTGATGTGGTATGGATTGGGTGATTCTGGGCCAGTCATGGACTCCCAGCTTCACCTACCTCACACGATAGTTATGACCCGAAAATTGAGAAGAGCAGGGGGAACATATAAACTGTTTTGTATTCCTTTCCAGAGAAAAAAGGCAGGAGAACAATGTAACAATAATAAAAAACAAAATAACTTCTGGGGTATGTGGAACAATTATAAAGTAATGATTATTAGATAATTTTCACAGAGTGCAAAAACCTTGTTTTTGCTGTTAGTCGCGAAGTTGTGTCTGACCCATCGTGACCCCATGGATAACATTCCTCCATGCTCTACTGTCCTCCACCATCCCCCGGAGTCCACCTAAGCTCACACTGACTGCTTCATCTCCATCCAGCCACCTCATCCTCTGCCATCCCCTTCTTCTTTTGCCATCAATTGTTCCCAGCATTAGGCTCTTCTCCAAGGAATCCTTCCTTCTCATTAGGTGGCCAAAGTATTTGAATTTCATCTTCAGTATATGGCCTTCTAAAAAGCAGTCAGGGTTGATCTCCTCTAGGACTGACCGGTTTGATCACCTTGCAGTCCAAGGGACTTGCAGGAGTCTCCTCCAGCACCACGATTCAAAGGCCTCAATTCTTTGGCGTTTAGCCTTCCTTATGGCCCAACTTTCACAGCCATACATTGCAACCGGGAAAACCATAGCCTTGACTATATGCACTTTTGTCGGCAGGGTGATGTCTTTGCTTTTTAGTATGCTGTCCAGATTTGTCATAGCTTTCCTCCCCAGGAGCAAGCGTCTTTTAGTTTCTTGGCTGCAATCACTGTCTGCGGTGATCTTGGAGCCCAGGAAAATGAAATCTAACACTACCTCCATTTCTTCCCCATCTATTTGCCAGGAAGTGAGAGGACCGGATGCCATGATCTTAGTTTTCTTAATGTTGAGTTTCAAGCCAACTTTTGCACTCTCCTCTTTCACCTGCATCAAGAGCCTCTTTAGTTCCTCTTCACTTTCTGCCATGAGAGTGGTATCATCTGCATATCTGAGGTTGTTGATATTTCTCCCAACAATTCCAACTGGTGATTCATCTAGCCCCGCCTTTCTCATGATGTGCTCTGCATATAAGTTAAATAGGCAGGGCGACAGTATACAGCCTTGCCAAACTCCTTTCTCAATTCTGAACCAATCAGTGGTTCCGTGTCCAGTTCTCACTGTTGCTTCTTGACCCGCATACAGGTTTCTCAAGAGACAAATAAGATGGTCTGGTACTCCCATCTCTTTAAGAACTTGGCACAATTTGTTGTGATCTACACAATCAAAGGCTTTAGCATAGTCAATGAAGCAGAAGTAGATGTTTTTCTGGAACTCCCTATCCATGATCCTGCGTATGTTGGTGATTTGATCTCTCGTTCCTTTGCCTCTTCGAAATCCTGCCTGTACTTCTGGTAGTTCTCGGTCCACATACTGCTGGAGCCTAGCTTGTAGGATTTTGAGCATAACTTTGCTAGCATGTGAAATGAGTGCAATGGTGCAGTAGTTTGAACAATCTTTGGCATTGCCCTTCTTTGGGATGGGAATGTAAACTGACCTTTTCCAATCCTGTGGCCACTGTTGAGTTTTTCAAGTTTGCGGGCATATTGAGTGTAGCACTTTTACTGCATTGTCTTTTAAGATTTTGAATAGCTCAGCTGGAATATTGTCACCTCCACTAGCTTTGTTATTGCTCAGACTTCCTAAGGCCCATTTGACTTCACATTCCAGGATGTCTGTCTCGAGGTCAGTGACCACCACATCGTGGTTATCAGGGACATTAAGCTCTTTCTTGTAGAGTTCTTCTGTGTAATCTTGCCACCTCTTCCTAATCTGCTCTGCCTCTGTTAGGGCCCTGCCATTTTGGTCCTTTATCATGCCCATCTTTGCATGAAACATTCCCTTTATGTCTCCAATGTTTTTGAAGAGATCTCTGGTTCTCCCTATTCTATTGTTTTCTTCTATTTCTTTGCACTGTTCATTTAGGAAAGCATTCTTATCTCTTCTAGCTATTCCCTGGAATTCTGCATTCAATTGGGTGTATCTTTCTCTTTCTCCCTTGCCTTTCGCTTCCCTTCTTTCCTCAGCTATTTGTAAAGCTTCCTCAGCAGCCATTTTGCTTTCTTGCATTTCTTTTTCTTTGGGATGGTTTTAGTTGCTGCCTCTTGTAAAATGTTGCGAACCTCCGTCCATAGTTCTTCAGGCAATCTGTCTATCAGATCTAATTCCTTACATCTATTTGTCACCTCCGCTGTGTATTCATCAGGGATATGATTTAGGTCATACCTGAGTGGCCTAGTGCTTTTCCCTACTTACCTCACTTTAAGCCTAAATTTTGCAACGAGAAGCTCATGATCTGAGCCACAGTCAGCTCCTGGTCTAGTTTTCTTGTTTTTGTTTTGAATAAGGTTTATTCTTAATATATACCTAACAAAAAAAAATTAAAAAGCATCAGTCATCGAAAACATCAGACCTACTGGGTCAGCCCCCCATATTTTTTCTTTTTATAAACATATTTAAGTCTATGCATAGTCCTGTCTCCCTAGCCAATGATAAAAAGAGTCCCAGGTTTGATAGAAATCTGTATCTTCTTTCTCCTTCAGAGACAAAGTCAATCTGTCCATTTCCACACAGTCCAAAATCTTTTTTAGAATCAGTTCATTGGTAGGTAGCTCTTCACTCTACCAGTGCTGGGCAAGTGCAATCCTCACTGCAGTAGTTACATGTAGAGTCAAATAGCTTGTTTACTAAGATCATCAGGTACAATGCCTATTAAAAAAAGTTCAGGTTTAAATGTTAGAGGTTTTTACAACACCTCCTCAAGCCATATATGTATTTTAATCCAATATTTTTTTGCCTTATCACATGTCCACCATATATGATAAAAAGTACCCGATTTGTGTTTACATTTCTAACATCCATTTGACATATTTGGAAACATCTTAGCTAACCTATTTGGTGACAAATACCATCTATAAAACATTTTATACAGGTTTTCTTTATATGAAGTTGCTAATGTTACTTTAATATTTCTTTCCCGCAGCTTTTTGCCATTTCTCTAACTCAATATTATATCCAAAGTTTTGTGCCCATGTTATCATAGTTTCCTTAACCTGTTCATCTTCCATTCTCCTATCTAGTATGAAGTTATACAATTTTTTAATCATTTTCTCTGGTCTAGTTTTTACTGACTCTATAGAGCTTCTCCATCTTTGGCTGCAGAGCACATAGTCAATCTGATTTCTGTGCTGACCGTCTGGTGATGTCCATGTGTAGAGTCGTCTCTTGGGTTGTTGGAAAAGAGTGTTTGCTATGAACATCGTATTCTCTTGACAAAATTCTACCAGCCTGTGCCCTGCTTCATTTTGTACTGCAAGGCCAAACTTGCCTGTTATTCCGGTTATCTTTTGGCTTCCTACTTTAGTCCCCCATGATGATAAGGACATCATTTTTTGGTGTTAATTCCAGAAGGTATTGTAGGCCTTCATAGAACCAATCAACTTCAGCCTCTTCAGCACCAGCAGTTGGGGCATAGACCTGGACTACTGTGATGTAGAATGGTTTGCCTTGGACTCGAACTGAGATCATTCTGTCATTTTGGAGATTGTATTCCAGTACTGCTTTTGCTACTCTTTTATTGACTATGAAGGCTACTCCATTTCTTCTGAGGGATTCTTGCCCGCAGTAGTATACCTGATGGTCATCTGAATTAAATTCACCCATTCCTGTCCATTTTAGTTCACTGATTCCTAAGATGTCGATGTTCAGACTTGTCGTCTATTGTTTGACCACATCCAGCTTGCCTTGATTCATAGATCTTACATTCCAGGTTCCTATGGAGTATAGATCTTTGCAGCATCAGACTCTCCTTTCACCACCAGATACATCAGCAACTGAGTGTCCTTTCGGCTTTGACCCAATAGCTTCATTCTTTCTGGTGCTACTAGAACTAGCCCTCTGCTCTTCCCCAGTAGCGCATTGGACACCTTCCAACCTGAGGGGCTCATCTTGCGACATCATCTTTTTGCCTTCTGGTACTGTCCATGGGGTTTTCATGGCAAGGATACTGGAGTGGGTTGCCATTTTCTTCTCCACTGGATCATGTTTTGTCAGAGCTCTCTGCTATGACCTGTCTGTCTTGGGTGGCCCTGCACGGCATAGCTCATAGCTTCATTGCGCTACACAAGCCCCTCTGCCACAACAAGGCAGTGATCCATGAAGGGGCAGGGAGCGAGTAGAGAGTGCCAACTCCTGCTCATCATCAGCACTGTCAGTTAGTCCAGAGCAAAAGGCAGGAGACCGAGCTGACTGCAGTGACAAGAAGGAAGAATAACTCTAGGAGGGTTTCATCTGTCAGCCCTGTGGAAGTGCCTGTCCACGCTTCCTTGAGCTACACAAGCCCCTTCACTATGGCAAGGCAGTGATCCATGAAGGGGGCCAAAACTTTATAATTATCAAAATGGTGAAATAAGAACACTTACACAATTCTGCAAAGTTTTTGAGACAAAAACTAATCTGAAAACAACAAAAATGAATTCCTTTCCATACTTTCTGTAATGTGTTTAACAAAATAGTCTCTTGAAGAATTGCCAGCAAACCTAATACACTTAGCTTCTGTTGAGGGGGAAAAAAATGAAGGCTAGCATCCTTTGCTCATGCGAAACACAAATCTGCAGAACCCCAGTGCCTCCTTGGCTTCCTCTAGAAGGAGGCTGGTCCTCCAACACCCATGTCCTGGAGGAGTCCCCTCTTCTCTCTCTTTTCTCTGCCTGGTGGCAAGCACAGGGATGGGGGCACTGGCCAGTCTTCTTCCATGAGCCTCTCACCTCCCATGATGGGAGACAGCAAGAGGCGCATGAAGAGGTGTCTGATTTGGCAGATGCTTGAAAGGAGTTGCTCCACCCAGGGGTGCCTCAGTTCATTTGCATGCCTCTTGCTGCCCACATCGAGACAATCAGCAGTGTGTGAACCCAGAGAGTGGGCTACACTGGAAGGAACAGGTAAAAGAGACACCGAATGGAGAGAGTGAAAACGGGCAGGGCAGGACAATGGCAGGAGTGGGCATGGGTACATCCGCAAAAGTCACCCTTTTGAACCTTGGCATGTAAACTTGCTTCAAAAGAAATAGGCCGAGAAGTGAAGGTTTAGAAAAGGAAGACTATGAATGCTTCAGGGACATTCTGCAAGGAAGATCAGATAATTCTGAGCCTTGAAATCCAAAGAGAGGTTTGGAGGTGGGGGGAAATTCAGGAGCAGTTCTATCCGCATTGCCTGTGGTTGAACTAGGTGGCCCTTGAGAGCCTTCCCTTCCACTTTATCAAAGGCACTCAGTTCCTACCCATTGCCTTTCTGATGACTGCATGACTTCAGCTACGCTCCCCTTCTGTTCAGATCCTAGCATCTCTCAGCTCAGCAGAGGCTTCCTGATGCTGTGGCTATAGAGGGATGGTAGCAATGTAGACATCTGGTTTGCATCCCAAAGTTTGCATTTTCTGTTGTTCTGCATTTAAGTGCTGACTCACTTAAGTTCCGAATGGAATGCCAAGGGGAGAATTTTGGCAGCCACATCTTTGCAACAAACATATGCCTCTGATCCTTACATGGCTCCGGATGCAAAATGACCTCAGCTGTCCTGATCATGGATGGTAAACAGGTTAATTAGTGCTCGCACAGTCCCTACCGTGTATCTTCAGCCTTTGTCGACAAGCTAAGATGTGCAGGTTGTCTGTGCCATGCTGCTCCAGTAGCTCATCCTTCTTGCCATCCGTTGCTGTCTGCTAAGGGGCATGGACTTTGCCCTGTGACAAGGATGTTTTATGGACTTGGTCCATTGACATTTTCGGGATAATGGTCCTTTGGCCCTAAATTCAAATAATAGGGACAAATGGAAAATAACAGCTAATGGAAAGTCTTAACAGAGTAATAACAACATGACTGATGAAGTGACCCAGAACATAAGGACACATAGCCTACCAGAGGCGAGGGCTAAAGCACACATTGGGTTGATTAAAAAGGTTCCCTTCAAAGCTCACATCAATTAAACTGGAGTGATTAGAGTAATCTAAATAAGTATTTCTTTCACCACTGGAAAACCTTCTCCCACATTTCATACTATTCCTTCTTTTATCTCTTTTGGAGCTGCCAGCACCACTGTTCCTAGATGTAGGCACAAAACAAAATGGTCTAAATAAGCTACAGCAGGCTTTGAAACAGGTAAATCTGTCTCAAATGTGGTCTAGCTTTCTGTTCAGAGGGAATTTTGAAGGGCCAAACTACCTGTTACGCTGTGTCTTAATTTTTTTGATTAATTGCAGGAATGCATGGCAGCACTATGTTCCAAGTAAGGCTCTCCCTCTTCTGCTTGTAATTAATCACAAAAACTGCATGATAGGACTAATACATAGTCTGGCCCTAAATAATAACTGCTGCATATTTAGGTGAACAGGATTTTAAAACTTAGGGGCTTCTGGGTGAATTGGATAATCTAGATCCATTTCAGTCTGGCTTCAGCCTTATTATGAGGCAGACGTTAGGCTTTCAATATCTTTGATCATGGTACACTTCTGGAGCACCTGTCTGAAATGGAACAGGGAGGGGCTGCTTTTGGTGGTTTTGGCCGTTTCTGGACAAGCAATCTCAGACGGTGTTGCTGAGGAACTCCTGTGGTTTCCCTCAGGGGTTTATCCCCCTGCCCCCTGCTGTTTGCTTCCATGGCTGCTCATTGAGCTAGCATGCTGGGTCACCTTTGCTTAGCTGGAAAGGTTCAGGCCTGCAGCTGGATGAGTGACCGCATGTGGAAGCAGAGCAGGGGGGTGGACTCAGTGGCCTTATAAGCTTCTTCCAACTCGCCTGCCATGCTATGACATTCTGAACATATACAGATTGTATATGGGTAAGATTGGGCAGCGTTTGGGGATTTCTTGCCTCCAGTAGGCTGCTGACACACAGCTCAGATCTGTCCAGATCCAGAGAAGCTCTTTGAAGATGGTGTCTAATGTCAGTAATATCTTTCTTTCTCGGCCACTGGCTCCAGAGACATGTGTGATGGTGAAGCAAGAGAGGGCTGTCTTGGAGGCGGCTCTGCGTTAGTGGAACTCCCTGCCAAGAGAGCCTGCATTCATCGCTTCTCTGTTGCCCGTCTTTGCATTCACGCAGGACTTTGGTGTATAAATGGGTCTGCTGGGTTAGGTATTCTTTATTTTGCTATTGATGTGTTTTGACTGTGCTCTACTGCAGTTGTGGTGCTCTTGTTTCAATCAAAGTTTATTCCTGAGTGTAGGCTGCCTTGACAGCCATTTTTCTTGGTTGAAAGGTGAGATAAAAATCAAAATTAGAAGGGAAGATTCAGCTAACAGAGATTGAATCAAATTGCTAGTCAAAAATATGAAAAGTGTCATCTTCTAAAGGACAGCCACTTTTGCACATCAGATATCCACAACAAGAACAAGGCAGTTTTAGTAGGAATGGTCCTATAAATCTGTTATGTGTTAGACTCATATGGCCTGATAGCACATACAAGTAGCCATTGTTTTCCTACACGGTACTGTTGTATATCAGTTACCAAAAAATAAAAAAAGTAAGAAGAGGGGATGTGAAGCCTCAAAATGATGCTCACAAATGAAAAATAGACCCAGTACACTGCAACACATTGCTGTCTTCAAGGGTAAGAAGATTCTAAAATGTGCTATTTCAAAATGTGGACATACAGTTTGGGTTCCCCATATGCCTAATAACCATGCAAAGGACTCAGATATCTTGGGAAATCAGCCCATACAACCCAACCTATTAAACAAAGTTGCTTGCAAAAAAAGTATATCTGTCTTAAACAGATCTATGTATAAAATGCTTATTAGGAAATACACACAAAAATGCATGTGAATTTTTGTGCAGACTTATTTTTTTAAGTAATAAATTGATACAGAAATGGAATGAAAAAGTGAGCAACTGGGGGAAACCAAAATTGGCAGATTAATCCATCCCTAGTTTCTCCCTGAAAATCAAAGCAGGGCAATACTCAGTGCAACTCTAAATAGCATTCTGCTTATTTATGAACAATGAATACAACACAAAAATATTGGGAGGGGTTTTTTTTTAATCATTCCACTTGCACTAGCTTATTGTGGAGAAAAATGGCTAGATTCTCAAGGAATTGACTGCATCTTCTTATTCCCATTGTCTCAGGTGTCAGTGAGGCTTGATTGTATTTGCCCTCTTTCTCTGTAACTGAGGGAAGGCTGTGCTTGTATCTGTTAATCTGGAGGTTGCCTTATTAATGGGCTACACACACCATTGATTTTTAATTAATTTCTAAAGAGACACAGAGGATAACTACCGCAGCCTACAGACATCTCAACCCTTAACTGCAATCTACATCTCTATTGATCGACTGTCTAAGAAGCAGAAGTAATCCATTTTAAATACACTTCTTGAAGAAAGTGCATGTGCTACACAATGTACTCCCCCAGTTGTAATTGTATTGGCAAGAGGTCAATGATAAAATGGGGAGGGGAGATGGGAAAGCAGGGAGCAATTGTTAGTATTCTGCTAGCCTAGTAAGAAAAGCCTCTTGCATGTGGTTAATGTTTCGGGAAAGCCGCATTATCTCACTTCTGGGTAGATTATAACTCTGAATCATTAAAACGATGGTGCTCCTGGCTCCTGTATAAAACAGAATTACAAGATCCTGCTGGTACAGAGACATTTTTGCTCTTCTAATAATCCATAATTATCCCTCTGGTTTTAATTTTTTATTATTTTAGCTCACTTTTAGCATTCATCATACATCACCAAATGTATTGTGCTCATTTTTTACAGCAAGGGGGGAAATGAAAACAGTTTTGTGTTATCAGTATATTCACTGTGGAACAGATGATGCCCCGTTGCCAAGACACTGGCCTTCTCATTAACCCATTACATGCCTCCATTTCTTACTGTGTTGATCAGTTTCATCATCCCCATAACTTCTGTATGGGGATAAAACCTCTGTTTTCATATTTAGCTATAAGTATCAATGTTAGAGTCTCAGTTATTGTTGTTCTTTGAGATAACAGCACTATCGCTGATGGTTGTGACTTTGGGAAGAGTCCAGTTAAATCCTTGCCCTGAAGAACCGTCTTCCATCTGAATGGGGACTGGGAAGTTCCCCTCCCCATACGCACCCCCAACACTGCTCTGGGGTTTGGCAGACTCTCTGGAGCAGATTTTGAGAGGGAGCAGGAGGGATAATGAAGCTTGCTCCCAAGCAAGTGCACGCAGGGTTGCAGCATGAGTCATGTATTTGAAATAATGGGTGGGCTGGTTGATCGAAAGGTCAGCAGTTCAAAACTGCAGGTGGGGTGAGCTCCCTTACTCTGTCCCAGCTCCTGCCAACCTTGCAGTTTGAGAGCATGCAAATGCAAGTAGATAAACAGGTACCACTTCGGTGGGCAGGTAACAGCGTCCGTGCACCTCGGTGTTTAGTCATGCCGGCCACATGACCATGGAAACTGTCTGCGGACAAATGCCGGCTCCCTTGGCTAGGAAACGGAGATGAGCACCGCCCTCCAGAGTTAGACATGACTGGACTTTAATGTCATGGGGAAACCTTTACCTTTACCTTTTTCCAGCAAAGAGCAATGGAAAGGAGGGAAGAAGTTAAGGAAAGAGGGAAGAGACTAATCTGTTATATAAGAATTGCAACTTTAAGCATGCCCTTCAAGGTTTATAGATAGTACAACTGCCAGAAACAACAGCACAGACCTATTAGGGGGATAGTAATTCATACTACTACAACTGGCAATGCGGCTCAGTCCAGATACTCTGGAATCTCCCAACCCAAAACTCCACTACTTACTGATTTCTCTGGAAACATGAGAGCTAGAATGTTTGGCAAAAAGGCCAGCCTACTAAAAAAGATAGTGCTGAATTTGCAAGCCACCGTGTATGAGAGTGTGTCTCCAGGCTCTACCAGGAAGAGGCAGCGGAAGAGTTGGCGCAGGAGGCTCTAAAGCACTCCATGCTTGCCATACATTATCCGTTACTCCCAAATGACATTTAAGCCTGGTCACCCGTTTATTTGAAAGCTCCCTGTGAAAGAGAGGGCTGAATGTCATGCAGTGGCCATCTGTTTGATGCTGCCTTCCCCTTGTGTTTGTTCAGCTCAGGCTAAAATAAAGCTGCCATTCTAGCCTGGCCCTGAACACCAGCTGGGGGAACAGGAAGGTTAAGGAATTCTATTGCAGTTAAGTGACTTACGGCACAACAATATGCATGTTCACATAGAAAGAAAAAGTTGTGCAACTCCCAGAATGCCTAGAGGCAGGACGATGATGTCGGGGATCCAGCCATACCTGATGTGCTCTGCAATGGAGGCTGTGCTGTAGGACACACATGCTTTTTCAATACCTCTTTACTGCATAAACTAAACATCCACTGAGCTTTTACAAGGTGGGAAATCACCCCCCCCCCCACACACACACACACACCAGGGCTGCCACTCCATGCCACCCGTGTACCTTCCTTTGTCACTACTGGTGGTCAGCCCCACCCTGCCTTTTGGGACGGCTCACCCAATTCTGGCAGCAGCATCTGAAAGTGAGGGCACAGCTCCTGCTCGGCCCCAAGGCAAGTGAATGGCAGCAGGCAAGCTCCTTTCATCATGGGCTCAACCCTTTCCGAGGCAAGAGGCTCACCAGATCTTGTGGTAGGCACAGCTGGAAGGCTTTGCATGATATCCCTGCTTTCCTCTGAGAAATGTTATGAGGAACATGGTAACTATTTCTGTCCCTTCAAACAATTCTAAATGCCCATCCCTGACTTGCAGGGATGGAATTGGGAGAGCCCCCTGGCTGGATGCCAGGGGATGGTGTTTGCTAAGGAAATGACAATCAGGCCATATGTGAGGGTGGATTTCCCCGCAGACTTGGAAAAGCATCTGTTTCCATCTTATGCGGGCCTTCTGTTAAGCAGCAGTTAGGAGCTTCATAAGATTGCTCTCAGCTGTAAAGCACTTGTCATGCCGCAGGAGAAAACTGAGCCTGGTATTCAGCTGGCCAGGGGTTGTGAGGCAGGCTGGAAAGAACTTGTGGGGCTCTTGGAGCCCCACAGCAAAGGGTGGCTCCTGTCCCCCAGATTCTTGAGCTTTGTGGGGGAAACCAGCTGCCTGCTCACAGCTGCAGCCACCGCCTGCCTATTTCTTGATTCTGTGACTATCGCTGTGCGCAGTCTTTCTGCCAGAATGATGTGAAAAGCTATTTTAAAAAGGGCATATTGGGCAGCCATTTGTTCCTTTCAAGTACCAAAAGGCAGGGAAGGCTCTCTAGGGCTGTACTTGGACTGTACAGCTTATTTAGGTGTAATTAAACCTCCAAAAACCAAACCAGAACTGCAGATTTCTCTGTACAGAGGTGTTACATTGCACCCATAAAAAACACAATTGTTGATAGTAATAGGTTATTCCAGTTTGTGCAAAGATCCTTGAGAGACCTCAAAGTGCCTTTTATTGCAGCTGGTAGCAATGTGTTTCCAAGAGCAATTTGATGTTGGAGCATCTTGGCAGTAATTGCTCCTGCAATGACATCCCTGGCAGGATGCCTCTCATGGCGGCTGTGAGGAGGGAGACGATCAGCTGTGGGGCCGGGCAGATGCCAACATGTGGGCCACAGGGCAGGAGGTAGACAAGTGACATGTCCTTTTCACATCCCAAGTGTTCACATTTTTCTGATAGCATCTCGTAGCAAATGGGCAACATTTCATAGGTGGTTTGGTGTTAGCAGATGCAAGGCAGAACGATGAGGAGGAAGCAGGAAAAAAAGAGGGCAAAACCCAGTATTTCTTCCATTTCTGATAGCTAAGGTAGCTTTTTCTGACTTAAAGCTGAAGGAGCCCTTTGATTGTATTTGTTGGGTTGTTATAGATCAACCCAAGGTGGGTTGCACAATCCTCCATGCCTTGTCCTCCTCACAACAACCCTGTGTTGTTGCCAGGCCAGGATTCAGTGACTCACCAATGCACTTCATGGCTGAGTGGGGACTCAAAATCAGTCTCCCTGAATCTGGGTCCAGCAGCGTGACCTCCATACTGCACTGGCTTTCACCTTTGGGGAGGTTTACTTTTCAGCTGTGTAAGAGGAAGAACTGTGTGTCCCTTTCCATTTCTGCACAAGTTATCATTCTTGGCGTGCCTCTTCTGAGGACACCTAATGCTGCTCCAGGAAGAATCTGATGATGCCTGCTGCGTGGAAAGAGCAGAGATGTTGCCCCTGGCTGGAAGGTTAATTGGAAAGAGGCACTTCCAGAGCAATGGATCATGCAGAGAGTCAGCAGGCAGCCTACTTTGTGGGCCAGTAACCTGACAGGACCGAACTCTTCCTTATTCACTTCATTTTCATGGTATATTAGGTGTTTTCTCACCCTAACAGACCTTTAAGGAATGACCCCCAACTGCATCCCTGAGTAAAGATATATATCAAATTCCCTAAGATATGATGCATCCAGCCTTAAGTTCTTTAAGGTCCAGAGCCTTCTGTGGCTGAGATACTGTCAGCTTGTGCTTGGCTCTTCCAGTGCAATCCTACATAATATTTGCTATCGCTCACACCATGATGGGGCAAATTCTTAACTGTGGAATCTCTGCTTGTCCGGAAATTATGACTGGCACATTGCCCTGTCAGAAAACGATGTGGGAGGGGAAACTGTATCATTAATGAAGTTAGGTTTGCAAGTGCTTCTTTTCTGGATTTACAGGTGGGCCCTTTTTTAAACCTTGATTTAAAATTCTTTGTGTGCGTGTAAGCAGTTATGAGTGTGGGACTGGGATGCAGGAGATCTGGGTTCTGGTCCCCACTCAGCCATGGAGCCAAGTGGGTGACTTTGGGTTCATCACAGACTCTCAGGCCAACCAGGTTGTTGTTGTAAAGATGAGATTGTGAGAAGAAGGAGATTTCTGTAAGCTGCCTTGAGATCCTTGAAAGGGAAAAAGGGTGGGATATAACTATAATACATAAAAAAGAAAGAAGCTACTAATACTAAGAAATCATGTGCGAGAAATATAATAAATCAGCCATCTCAGACTAGGATCTCGTTCAGGACTCTTGGGAAAAAGCCTTCTGCTCCTGGTGCATTTTGCTAGTAAATTGGAAGAACTGCCAAACCATAAGACTGGTCATCTTAAAAGAATGATGCAATGCAAAGGCCTTAGTTGCAAATATGGCCCCTGTCCCTTAGAAGAAACAAAAAGCTGCTGGCAGGGGAACATCTTCTTAGTCAGTGAACCAATTCCCCAGGGAGCTTTAAGCTGCACTCCTGCCATTTGGGGCCTAGTGTGGAATCGCTTCCATTTGAAACAATGCAGTAATGTCCTTCTGGCACTGGTGTAGCATTGAAGGGTGTGGAATGGTGACTGAAGTGTCAGGCTGGACTAGATGGGGGCCTCAAATCCAGCATCGTGGGACAATCATAATCTCTTAGCCTAACCTACTTCACAATGTTATTGTGAGAATGAAAGGGAGAAAATCATGTGTGCTGCTCTACATAAAAATAGCAGGAATACATATATGCTTGTCTTGAGTAAGGTAGAAGTAATGTGTGAACAAGTTTCCACTCTTTTTTTTAGGCTGGTATGGTTTGTCTTTCTGAGAGAGAGAGAGCGAGTGAGCGAGCAAGGGAGGAGGGAGGGGGGAGAGAAAGAATGAGAATGATGAAAGTACCTACTGGAGCTGTCCACAAGAGCCTCCCTTGTGAAATCTGTGCTGGAATATCAGGTCTGTCCTGGACTTTTGCTATTTCTTGTGGCACAAACAATATGCTTTCCTGGTATGAGGAAGCCTTACCCAGAGAGTCTCTGAGTGAAGAATGAGCACATGAAGAGGGGACCTGCCCGCTGGCCCTGCCCTGACCATGCAGACAAAGATACATTTGCACAAGGGAGGCAGGGTGCAGTCCATGCCCTGCAAAAGTGGAAGGCATGGATCGCATGCAGGGCAGAAGCCTCTGTGCAAACTCTGCTGAAATTTGGAGTCAGGGAAGGCAGGTGCCAGCTTGCCGGTGCTGGTGCCACACATCAATCAGTAGACCAGCAGAAACCCCACACAGATGGTCACTGAGGGTACAAATGGACGTGTGAAGGAAGGCCCAGACAACATGTTTTGGCAACTGGATGTCAGCGCAGATACATGTGTGCATGTTCGTGTTTGTGCTCAAAGTGATCCATGCAGAAATATGCACAACGTTGGATGCACTGCTGATGTTTTACCTCACCAGCGAGATTTCAAGAAGGGTGAAAGTGGGAATGGGCTTCCAGTATAATTCAGCAGTGGCATTCCATCATGATGTTTTTTGATTGCTTTGGGAATATGGCTTGTAGTTCTTAGCCATTTTTTTCCTTCTGTGAAATTCATGGTATGTTTACAGTGCTTGTATTCCTGAGAGAGCAAAGGGGAGCAAGGGAGAATGCCATATCTATCGGGCTTGAAAAAGTCAAATGAAGCACCTAGGAAAATACGTATCTAAATCTTACATTTCCATTGAACACCATTAAGTATCCTACCTTTCCTTCTCCAGAGTCATTTGGTGTTGACCAATATTGTTTGAGCTTAAATGTAATGCAATGCTTTTGTTTATATATTGTGTGTGCTCAGCCACCCACAAACCACTTTAATAGGATGCTGAGAAAAATCAATACGTAGTTTACTGTGACTGCTCCTAAGAGGAGATACAATGCTAAAGTGGTTTCTGTTTGCCATGATCCTGCAAAAATAAAAGAAGCGAACAAAAAGCAAACCAAAGTCTTTGCAGGAAGAGACCTCAGTGGAAAAAGCCAAGGCTAGCCTTCCCAGGAGCTGGGGTGTGCTCCTTGCCTCAAACAGCAGCCGGGGAGGGGTGGCTGTTGGTCACTGCTGGACCACTAGGAAGGTCTTTCAGAGGCCACATGTTGGTTGGCCTGTCTTCCTCATCCATTGGTTTGACTGACCCCACCCGTCAGTTTGCCCTTGCTTTTTGTCCATTCTCATGCCCATGTCCGTGCTCATCCAAACCCGTTGACCTGGTCTTCCTCAGCCTTCAGGAATGCTGAAAAAAATGTTGAAAAACTGAAAAAACACACACACAAACCAGGAGATAGTTGCTGCTTTCCTAGGAAGGTCATGGGGCGGATGGTTTGCTGCAGGGGCCACACTTGCTTAGTGCTTAAGAGTGCACAATAGGTTTGCTGGGGCAGAAGTGTGGTCAGTGATGCGCCCAATGCCGAGCCACATATCCATGGGCTACCAGTGTCTCAGATGCCTCACTCTGCTTCAGAATGAGGTACCGAGGGGCGAGGTGGCCTCAGACAGTTTGTCGGAAGTCTTCTGCCACCTGAGTGACTGGCTTGGATCTGGAGGACTTCCCAACTCATTCGTGGCTTTCCTGGGTGGCCTTTGGCCCACCTCCAATGCTCACTTGCCTCCTCTCTTAACAGGCTGTTTCGCTCTCCTATACCACCAATCTCTGAAACATCAAACATCTGCTCCTGTTGGACCAGTCTCAGGAATACCTCTAATGTGAAGTTGCTGGAAAACTATTTTTATATACTTATCTCTATCTTGCCTTTTCCCTGCAGGGAACCCAGGGCCACTTGTGTACTTTTCCTTTCCATCTCATCTTCACAGCAATCCTATGAAGTTGCTTCAGCCTGAACTATGCAGTGAACATCATAACCGTGATGCCGCACTGGCCCTGCTGAGAAGCAACTCTTGCTCTACACACAGGCTCATGTTGCCACTTGTTTTTTTCATGCATGTTTCCCCCTGTTGTGTGCTGAAATCCTCCTTACCCCTTTGCAGAATTATACAGATGACCTTGTTGTGAGAGAGCACATTCTGGGATAGTTCACGTGAGCACAATGTTCCAAATTGCAGGGTGAAATGCCCCCCTCATTCCTGAATTAAAAATCGTGCTTGCTTTGAATAATCTTACTTAATGTCAAACAGGAAACATGCAGTCTTCTTGCATGCCTATATCAGATACCCAGAACTTAGGAATGTATTGCGTTATACTGAGAAGATGAAGCAATGTATGTGTTAATGTGTTGATCATTTCATAAGGGTCAATAAATATAGCTTGTACTGGAAAAAGACACATTAAAAAAGAAAGGAAGGAAGGAAGGAGAAGAAGAAAGTTTGATTTAATTTTGGAAATCCTAGTTCTCCATGCTTACACCATAGTTATTAAGTACAGTGCACTTACTACTAACTCAGCACTTACTAATTTCCATGGGGCTCGCAATAGAGAAGGTCTGGGTGGATTACAGCCTAATTAGACTGCTGAGTCTCCACTCATTTGGATTTCTATCATGTTAATGCCTGTGCTTGACCCAGGGGGGGTCTAAAGCAATCTACTGTTTTATAGCACTCCTAGTATATAGGCTTATAAGCATTTGACCCTCTGTGATTTACTTGCCCATCTTTATTTTGTTTTTACTGCTTTTGGTTTGATGGCAGAAACTGTTAATCCTTCAGCGTGCTATAGCTCCAATGTTTAACTGCCAGCAGCATTGATTTGCAATTGGCCAGAGAGAATGTGCCTGCTTGGGACAGTTAAAGCCTGCCTGAAAATAATGCTGTATATTCTCTGGGCAAAGAGTTTTTGTGGCTATGCTTCAAACCCTCTGCACTGCTGATTGTTGCAAAATCAATTGTGGCAAAAGCAAAACAGGAGCAGTTTGTGCACAGCATCCAATATATATTTCCAAACTTGAATGTCAGATTCACCCAAAGATGCCTCCCAGATAAAATCAGATGGTTTTAGGGCCACTGGGATTTTCCTCTTCTCATGCTTATAAAAGCATCTACGTTTTCTGTTCAAACAAATCTGGACTGTTTTTATTGCATTGGCACATTTAATTTGTAAGAGCTTGTGAAACCAGAATTTTTTCACTTCTGAATGATAAAATATGCACAGAACAATAACAGAACATGCCCAAGGTCACATGGCAATGTGAGGGGCCAAGTCTGGAGGCACGTGCACAGTTTTCCTTCCATTAAGGCCACGGCCCAGATAAACAACAACTGTAACAGTAGCAGCCAGGCCTAGCTGGAGTCCCTCATCTGAATACTTTACCATTCCACTAAAGTCTCCTTTTGCAGTGTTGTTCTTTTTTTTTTTTTTTTTTTTTTTGTTATCTGGCCATCACTAAACAGTTTCTGCTGTTAGAGATCTAGCAACAACATGCTGGGGAGGTCTGAGTGAGCACCTTTACATTTTGTATGGAGCTGCTGACCTGATGAGGCCGAATGATCTCAGAAGGTGCTAGAAAAAGTTGCTTATGTAAAGAAGCCCTCCAGTTTGCCTTATGTGTTTTTAATATCAAACATTTACTCCATTCTGGCAACAGGTTTATCAATAAAATAATGAATTCAAAGAGCATACTAACTCCAGAATGTTGCTCCTGGGCAAATTTACTAAAGGTCAGAAGGAACCCTTTGCATAAAGTCCAAATGCACTGGGAGAAGCAAGTGGAAAGTGAGAACTGAGGGTGTGCCTGCTGGTGCACAACCCGAGTTCTCCTCCTCTGCAGCCCCAGTACCCCTCAGAACCTTCTCCAGAGGTTCTCCAATCCTCTGAAGGAGATTTTGAGGGGACATGGGTGGCTGCACAGGAGAAGGATTCCCCTTCTCCTCTAGTCCTAGAGGAGATCAACCCTGACTGCTCTTTAGAAGGCCAGATACTGAAGATGAAACTCAATTACTTTGGCTACCTAATGAGAAGGAAGGACTCCCTGGAGAAGAGCCTAATGCTGGGAACAACTGATGGCAAAAGAAGAAGGGGACGGCAGAGGATGAGGTGGCTGGATGGAGTCACTGAAGCAGTTGGTGTGAGCTTAAGTGGGCTCCGGGGGATGATGGAGGAGAGGAAGGCCTGGAGGAATGTTGTCCATGGGGTTGCAATGGGTTGGACACGACTTCGCGACTAACAACAACAACATAAAATTGAGTTAGGAAAGTATAAGCATAATATATACAGTATAATACATGCAGTATAAAACTCTATATAAAATAGAATGGGATACTGTTCTCTTTAGATTGCATTTTTTCACATAGTCCATGCATTCATTTCTAAATGCAGCCAGCTGGCATGTAGATGGACCCAATCCCAAATCAAGGTTGAGTGCATCATTAACAATGCAATCTGGGGAATATCTATTCCAACATAAGCTAGACTGTGTATATGAAAGCAGTCCAAGGTTATCATTGAGTTTTCATTTACATACCCTGGGGGTTCCCAGACTTTTGGAGCCTGTGAGCACATTTGTTGATTTGAGAAACTGCTCTGGACACACCAAAACGCCTATTCAGTGGACCTGTGGGATCTCTGAATTTTTGTCTGCATCTTATTCAGCAAACCCAAACCTTACCCTATTGTCTTTAACAAGGAATTGTCTCAGTTAATTGCTGACGCTGCAGTAAAGCTAATGGTTCTTTTGAATGTATTTTGAATGTAATGTCTAGTACCTGCTTCTTTTTGGGGAGAGATTATTACACACATAAATTTTGTACTGGAATAGTCTTTAAAACTCACTGAAGAGCACACAGTTTTAAATTACTTGGCTGCTTCATGGGAATTAATACGTAGAGGGGGAAGTGGATTATTTGTGCCCTTAAAGATAGATGTTACAAAATTGGAAGAATCTATAGTTCTCTCCTATAGTTGAAAGGATTGGAACCTTACATTATTTTTGCTAAATGAATGGATGTCATAGAGAAAACTGGATACTTATTTGGATATTTGGTCTACTTTTGTTGAAGCCTACATATACTTAAAATTTAGGGCGCCTGCAGGCACCACACTGGAGAGCCCTTTGTAGGCCCCCTAGCAGGCATCTGCTGGTACCAGGTTGTACACCATGCTATACCCCGTTCCTTGGAAAAAAGCCTCATTTAACTCAATGGGTTTTACTTCTGAGGAGACAAGTATAGGATTGCACTGTTATTGTCCATCCTTCTTGTTCCAGTTTTCTTACTGCAGGGGTAGAGAGCTTCTTTCAGCTCAAGGACCAAATTCAGTTTTGTAGAAGCTCTTGGGAGCTGCATTCCAGTGATGGTATGGGAGCAAATTACAAAAAAATACTAATACAGTGTGGTCCTACTGCCCATAACTGAGTGCTCAGAGAGATATCTCAACTATTTAGAGTGAGGGGGAAACTGCAAAAGTTGGAAAATCACCAAATGATTCATAGTTAGGGGAAAGATGTGTGGCTCCAGGAAGCCCTGGAGGGCCAGTTGAGACCTCAGTCTGAGGTTCCCCACCCAATACTCATCGGGGTTGCTCTTACTAAAATGCTAAATGTGTGGCTATTGAGGTGAGGGCAGGAAGACCATTGACAATAAATTGGAATGCTTCTATGGTTCATGGCATGCAGATACGTTGCATAAGCCTATATGTTTTTTGTTTCTTAGGGCATGATGTACTTGGAAGAGAGGCGGCTGGTTCACCGAGACTTGGCAGCCCGGAATGTCTTAGTGAAATCACCAAACCATGTGAAAATCACAGACTTCGGCCTGGCCAGACTACTGGAAGGTGATGAGAAAGAGTACAGCGCTGATGGTGGCAAGGTGAGTGCCATGAGCTGAGCAATTTGTCCAGGAGCTCTGACACTACGTAACACTAGGGAAGAAGGGGAACACATCTTCTGGAGGAGAATTGTTGGCCTGCTCTATTTTTCACTATGGATATTATATAAAGCCAGGACACACTGTAAGCCAGGCTAGCTGCTGGATATGGAAGCCCTTGCACAAATTAATGGGCAGTTTGAATTGCTATGGAATGAATATTCAGAGACACATCTCTCAGCTGAAAAGATGAGCATGCCCAAATGGGCTTCTGCATGCGTGTATATTACTTGCTGAATCAGGAACCACAGCAATAGAGCAAATGGGCATCCAAGTATGCAATGGCACTCCAGATTTTTGAGAATCCCCAGGCTACACCCCCTCCCTAGGCCCCTCTGTGAGCCCCTGTTGCCTCCGGCCATCCTGCTCTTCCTCATCTTTCCCACTGTGGCTAATACTTGCTTGCTGGATAGTAGAGAATCAGGGAGCGACTTGTTCTTGTTGTTGGTGTGGTTTAGTGAAGTTGCATCCAACCCATCACTATCCCATGGATAACATTCCTCCATGCTCTACTGTCCTCCACCATCCCACAGAGTCCACCTAAGCTCACACTGACTGCTTCATCTCCATCCAGCCACCTCATCCTCTGCCATCCCCTTCTTCTTTTGTTGTCAGTTGTTCCCAGCATTAGGCTCTTCTCCAGGGAGTCCTTCCTTCTCATTAGGTGACCAAACCATTTGAGTTTCATCTTCAGTATCTGGCCTTGTGAAGAGCAGTCAGGGTTGATCTCCTCTAGGACTGACTGGTTTGATTGCCTTGCAGTCCAAGGGACTCGCAGGAGTCTCCTCCAGCACCACAATTCAAAGGCCTCAATCCTTTTGTGCTCAGCCTACCTTATGGTCCAGCTTTCACAGCCATACATTGCAACTGGGAAAGCCATAGCCTCGACTATACCCACTTTTGTCAGCAGGGTGATGTCTCTGCTTTTTAGTATGCTGTCAAGACTTGCCATAACTTTCCTCCCCAGAAGCAAGCGTCTTTTAATTTCTTGACTGCAATCACTGTCTGTGGTGATCTTGGAGCCCAGGAAAATAAAATCTGTCATTACCTCCATTTCTTCCCCATCTATTTGCCAGGAAGTGATAGGACAGGATGCCATGATTAGTTTTCTTAATGTTGAGTTTCAAGCCAACTTTTGCACTCTCCTCCTTAACCCGCATCAAGAGGCTCTTTAGTTCATCTTCACTTTCTGCCATGAGAGTGGTATCATCTGCATATCTGAGGTTGCTGATATTTCTCCCAGCAATCTTAATTCCAACTGGTGATTCATCTAGCCCCGCCTTTCTCATGATGTGCTCTGCATATAAGTTAAATAGGCAGGGCGGCAGTATACAGCCTTGCCAAACTCCTTTCTCAATTCTGAACCAATCTGTGGTTCCGTATCCAGTTCTCACTGTTGCTTCTTGACCTGCATACAGGTTTCTCAAGAGACAAATAAGATGGTCTAGTACTCCCATCTCTTTAAGAACTTGCCACAATTTGTTGTGATCGACACAATCAAAGGCTTTAGCATAGTCAATGAAGCAGAAGTAGATGTTTTTCTGGAACTCCCTAGCTTTCTTCATGAGCCAGCGTATGTTGGCAATTTGATCTCTTGTTCCTCTCCCTCTTCGAAATCCTGCCTGTACCTCTGGTAGCTCTCGGTGCACGTACTGCTGGAGCCTAGCTTGTAGGAGTTTGAGCATGACTTTGCTAGCATGTGAAATGAGTGCAATGGTGCGGTAGTTGAACATTCTTTGGCATTGCCCTTCTTTGGGATCGGGATGTAAACTGACCTTTTCCAGTGCTGCGACCACTGCTGAGTTTTCCAAATTTGCTGGCATATTGAGTGTAGCACTTTTACTGCATTGTCTTTTAAGAATTTGAATAGCTCAGCTGGAATATTGTCACCTCCACTAGCTTTGTTGTTGCTCAGACTTCCTAAGCCACATTTGACTTCATATTCCAGGATGTCTGGATCGAGGTTGGTGACCACCGCATCGTGGTTATCAGGGATGTTAAGCTCTTTCTTGTATAGTTCCTTTGTGTAATCTTGCCACCTCTTCTTAATCTCTTCTGTCTCTGTTAGGTCCCTGCTATTTTGGTCCTTTATCATGCCCATCTTTGCATGAAACATTCCCTTCATATCTCCAATTTTCTTGAAGAGGTCTCTAGTCTTCCCTATTCTATTGTTTCCTTCTATTCCTTTACACTGCTCATTTAAGAAGGCATTCTTATCTTTTCTAGCTATTCTCTAGAATTCTGCATTCATTTGGGTGTATCTTTCCCTTTCTTCCTTGCCTTTCCCTTCCCTTCTTTCCTCAGCTATTTGTAAAGCTTCCTCAGAGAGCCATTTGCTTTCTTGCATTTCTTTTTCTTTGGGATGGTTTTAGTTGCTACCTCTTGTACAATGTTGCGAACCTCCATCCATAGTTCTTTAGGCACTCTGTTTATCAGATCTAATTCCTTCTATCTATTTGTCACCTCTACTGTATATTCATCATGAATATGATTTAGGCCATACCTGAGCAGCCTAGTGCTTTTCCCTACTTTGTTCAATTTAAGCCTAAATTTTGCAACAAGAAGCTCATGATCTGAGCCTCAGTCTGCTCCTGGTCTAGTTTTTACTGACTGTATAGAGCTTCTCCATCTTTGGCTGCGGAGCACATAGTGTATCTGATTTCTGTTTTGACCATCTGGTGATGTCCATGTGTAGAGTTGTC
>NW_025335627.1:15176896-15264500 GCF_004798865.1 Varanus komodoensis
GTATTGGCACTCTCTCGGCCTTTCAGCTGCCTGGGGGGAGAGAGAAGAGTCACTTCTCATTTAAAAAAAAACCCTTCAAGAAAGTAACCTTCTCTTTATCTCCACTTCCCTAGCTGTTTTTAAGCTTATAAGTGGCCAGAGTATTTATAACATAAACATTGTTTCTCAATCCGTAGACAGTTGAAATATGGCTTACTCTGGGCAAGGCCCAGCAGTTTCAGATCACAAAAACAACTGTTAGTCCACGTCTGTGTTTCAATTCTTCCCAGGGGATAAACAAAGGAATTGACTTATGTTTTATGTATTTATCCAGCGTTTCTTTATCTTAGTTTGAGTGTATGTTAATTATGCTTTTGTCGATGATCAGGAGGAGTCCAGATTTTAGCATCTGGAATCCATTCCGAGCTGGCTCCGCCCCGGCCAGTGTGTTCTCTTGGCAAAATTCTGCCAGCCTGTGCCCTGCTTCATTTTGTACTCCAAGGCCAAACTTGCCTGTTATTCCGGTTATCTTTTGGCTTCCTACTTTATCATTCCAATCCCCCATGATGATACCGATGTCATTTTTTGGTGTTATTTCTAGAAGTTGTTGTAGGCCTTCATAGAACTGGTCAACTTCAGCCTCTTCAGCATCAGTGGTTGGGGCACAGACTTGGACTAGTGTGATGTTGAATGGTTTGCCTTGGATTCAAACTGAGATCATTCTGTCCTTTTGGAGATTGTATCCCAGCACTGCTTTTCCTACTCATTTATTGACTGTGAAGGCTACTCCATTTCTTCTGAGGGATTCTTGCCCGCAGTAGTATACCTGATGGTCATCTGAAATAAATTCACCCATTCCTGTCCATTTTAGTTCACTGATTCCTAAGATGTCGATGTTCAGTCTTGTCATCTCATGTTTGACCAAGTCCAGCTTACCTTGATTCATAGATCTTACATTCCAGGTTCCTATGAGTATAGATCTTTGCAGCATCGGACTCTCCTTTCACCACCAGATACATCAGCAACTGAGTGTCCTTTCGGCTTTGACCCAATAGCTTCATTCTTTCTGGCGCTACTAGTACTAGCCCTCTGCTCTTCCCCAGTAGCATACTGGACACCTTCCAACCTGAGGGGCTCATCTTCCAGCATCATATCTTTTTGCCTTTTGGTACTGTCCATGGGGTTTTCATGGCAAAGATACTGGAGTGGGTTGCCATTTCCTTCTCCAGTGGGTCACGTTTTGTCAGAGCTCTCTGCTATGACCTGTCTGTCTTGGGTGGCCCTGCACGGCATAGCTCATAGCTTCATTGCGCTACACAAGCCCCTCTGCCACGACAAGGCAGTGATCCATGAAGGGGCAGGGAGCGAGCAGAGAGTGCCAACTCCTGCTCATCATCAGCACTGTCAGTTAGTCCAGAGCAAAAGGCAGGAGACCAAGCTGACTGCAGTGACAAGAAGGAAGAATAACTCTAGGAGGGTTTCATCTGTCAGCCCTGTGGAAGTGCCTGTCCACGCACAGCTGAATTGGCATTCCCAGCCCAACATAATGTAACTGATTAGAAGGGGCTTCTATGGCTTGATTGGGGTGCTTATTTCTAGCTGTTGTTCTGATGCCCAGAAAGCCTGGCCACATATTTCCTCTCAGGAGGTTCTGCCTGACCCTATACTACAAATCCAGTGTCCAGCTGTGCCTAGCAAGACATTCTGTTTTGATTTTAGGGTTCAAAATAGGTCATGGGATTAAAATTTGGACTAGTGTTCACAGTGTATAAAAAAAACATTCCAAACAAGTTGACTCAAACACCCTGATGCTCACCTTAGATTAGTCTAACTTTGTAGGTGAATAAAATGAAATGTTGCTTCTGAAAGGTGGATCTGAAAGCCTAGATCAGGGGTCCTCAAAGTTCTTCAACAGGGGGCCAGTTGAGAGGTGGCGGCGACCGGTGTGGCTGGTGAGGCAGGAGCGCCCGGGGGCGCAGGCCAGTGAGGTGGCATCGGGCGCGCGTGAGGCAGCAGCAGCGGGCGCGCATGTGGTGGTGACTCATTCACTCGGAGATCTCCCAGCAAGTCCACAGCCATCTCCAAGCAAGCAAGCCACTGCCTCCCCACCCACGTGGCGATGCGGCAGCGAGCACATGGGAGGCGGGTGGCGGGAGGCACAGGGAGTCCAAAACCTCTGAGGTGGGCTGGATAAATGGGCATGGCAGGCTGGATACGGCCCGAGAGCCATAGTTTGAGGAACCATGGCCTGGATATTTTCCTGGATTTTGGAGGCATTTAGTTGAGTAATGTAATTTTCTTTCCAATGGCTTTTCATTTCTTTTTTTCTTTCACCCTAGATGCCAATTAAGTGGATGGCTCTTGAGTGTATACATTATCGAAAATTCACACATCAGACTGATGTCTGGAGCTATGGTAAAGCAAATTCATGTGTTTATATTTAATAACTAATAACTTTGTAGTGACTTGTCAAACTATTTCGCTATGTTGTTAACGTTTATTGCCCTATGTTTAAAAAAATGTGAAGAAAGAGATAGTTCACAGTGGCTGAATACATGAGCTCTGTGTACAGGGTGGAGAGCAGGTATGTGATCTGGCCCCTTTGTATTAAGCTCTTCCTGGGGGAGAGCAATGGGTGACCTTTTCCTGACACCTTGGAGAAGCACCTTCAAGACTGTCTTCAAATCAGAATCAATGGTCCTCCTCTAGTTTGACTTTTATAAAACAAGCCATTTTCCCCGAGCTTTGTTTCCACACTTTCCCAGCTGTTTGTAAAAACATAAATCTGAATACAGCTGTTAGGGTCTGACAACTGGGCTACAATCAGAACTGTGTTTCCTCACTCCCTGTGGCCCTCCTAGCTTGATTGCTGCAACACTAGTTTGGCAGCAATCGGGCTGATTACTGGGACAGAAAGAAGTCCTTTTCTGGTTAGCTAAAGATGTAAAGAAATCATGGCTGTCAAATGCAATTTGCCACTCTGCTTCAAAAAGCTGTGTCAAAAAGTTTGTTCTCTAAAAATTGACTTTGGGAATGTTGTATCTTAGTCAGATAAAAGGGAATTTATTGCAACACAAAACAAAGAACAGAAAGAAGGTGGGGTGCTAAACTGTATACTGCAGAGACTGACCAATATGGGATCCACCTGAAGTTCATAAGTAGCCATAACATTTGTGGGAAAGGGCAGGTGCGTGAGGAATCTCTTAAACCCATAACTGGGGAATTTGTTTAATTGTGTTAATTAGAATATCATCCGAAGTTCATTGTCATCTGCCTGGCTGTTTGCCTCCAGAGCAGCTATTCCAGCTGTTCCTGGCATGACTACCTATACCTTTGTAGGTAATTTGAGAGCCGAAGCCTGTAGCAATTAGAATAAACTGGTCATTGCTTACTATTGCAAAATGGTTTTACAGTGTAGTCAGCTTTGTGGCCTGCGCTGAAATGGCAAAATGGCTTTGTGGTGCTAAGTGAAAGCTCATTAGATATTGCTATCTGTGGATAGCAGCACAATATGTGGTCTGGAATTGTGAGCCGGCTGCCACCTTTTTTCTTGAGCTGCAGCTCTTGAGTTTTCTCTTGGGTTGGGCTTCCAGGTGTCCTCTTTGCCTTCTGTAAGATAATGCTCTAGTTAGCAAAACAAATGTATTCAGAAAGGGTGGATGAACCATGCTCTGGTGAAAAGCCACAGCCAACTAGAGCCTTGGAGGTTACACGGGGGGGGGGGGGGGGGGAGATCGTTTGCACTGTTACTCAGAAGTCAGTCCCAGGAAGTTTGCCGGTCTTGCTGTCAGTTAGAGTGCACAGCACAGCAACCTGATGCTGCAGATGCTCACATGAAAAAATAACTTCACTATTTACTGTCATAACTTGAGTGACTTAATACATAATAGCCAGTTGCCTTTTCTAAGCATACAGAGTTTTCTCTTAACTTCTTGTTGTGGCCTTTAAGTATGTATAGTTATTTCTATTTTAAAAAATGCTGCAGTCTTCCCATGCTGCAGTCCTCTTTTATTGCATCTTTCTTTGGATGTGTGCTTTCATATATTTCTCTGCTTCTGATTATTGCAATGGTGGGAATGATAACAGTCCGTGGAGGAAAGGAGCTCAGCATAAGTCATAGCGTGCCTCTGCATACTACAACAGCACAGGAATGTTGCTCGACTGCCTGAGCACGACCCTCAGGATCTTGCAGAATGCATGCATCCATGGCAGCCATGTGGGATTGCACCACAGAAAGCCGCTCCCCTGGGGCAGGAGATGCCTGTGAAGGGGATCTGTGGAAGTTCAGGCAGAGTGGTGGATGGAGCCCATCTGGGTGAGCCTGTGGAGAGGAGCCCAGGGTACTTGTCATGTATTTTGAGGGCTTGGCTGAAAACAGGGGATCCCATTCTTTGAAGATACCCATGTGCTTTGTGAGGAGCAGTGTATCTTGCACAGAGCCCCCTCTTTCCACGGGACTCTGACGACTCTGTTCCTGATTGCTTCCAAAGGCCTCAGAAAAAGGGAATGCTGGAGTAGCCCCTTGACCTCCTTAGGCTCCCTCTGGCTCTGACAGGAGTTCAGAAATACAGAAACAGAGAGAGTCAGAAGGGGTCTCCCGGGCCATCTGGTCTGACCCCCGGCTCCAGCTGGCTCTGTTAACGACATGCCCACCATGGGCATGTCTAGTCTATCTTTGAACACCCTCACCGATGGGGCCTCAACGACCTCTCGTGGAAGCCCATTCCACACACTTGGGGCCCTAACTGTCAGGAAGTGCTTCCTGGCATCCAAATGGAAGCTTGGCTCCCTGAGCTTTGCTCCATTGGAGCGCGTCCTGCCTTCCTCTGCAGGGGGGAACAGGTCTCTTCCCACCTCCGGGTGACATCCCCTCACATACCTGTATGTCACCAACATATCCCCTCTGAGTCTCCTCTTCTCCAGGCTGAAGAGACCCAGTTCCCTCAGTCTCGCCTCATACAGCATCCCCTGCAAACCGGTCACCAACCTTGTGGCCCTACGCTACACTAACTCTAACCTGGCTATAACCTTTCTGTAATGAGGGGCCCAAAACTGAGCACAATACTCCAGTTGCAGGCACACCAGAATCGTATAGAGCGGTAGTATTACCTCTCTTGATCTAGAAGCCACACTTCTGGCTATGCAACCAAGGGTGGCGTTCACCCTCTTGACCACCGCATCACACTGCTGACTCATGTTTAGCCTGCAGTCAACCAGTACCCCGAGGTCCCTTTCACAAGTGCTGCTCTCCAGCCATTTGTCCCCTAACCTATACTTATGAAACCTATTCCTATGCCCCAAGCGCAAGACCTTGCACTTATCCACATTGAACGCCATCCTGTTGTCTCCTGCCCACTTCCACAGTCTGTCCAGATCCTTTTGGATCTGGAGTACCTGCTCCTCAGTTGTGGCCACTGCCCCAGTTTTAGTATCGTCTGCTAAATTTGATCAGCGAACTGTTCACCCCCTCTTCCATGTCACTGATGAAAAGATTAAACAGGATCAGCCCCAGGGCAGAGCTGTGGGGGACCCTGCTTTGCTTGTCACTGTCCACCATCCTGATGATTCCTCACTAATGGTTCTCCTCCGCTTTCAGTCAGTCAACCATGCCCTAATCCACCAGACAGTGCTTTGGTGTATCCCAAAACTCCTCAATTTCTCAACCAGGATATCATGGGGCACTTTGTCAAAGGCCTTGCTGAAATCCAGGTAAACCACATCCACTGCATCCCCTCCATCTAGCCATCTCGAAACCTTGCCGTAGAATTCCACAAGGTTTGTCTGGCAGGACCTGTTTTTGCAGAAACCATGTTTTGTGGCCGCCAGCCTCCCTTCCCTACCTCGCGTCACTAGATCTCTCTCTATTATGAGCCTTTCCATTGTTTTTCCTACAATGGACTCTGGACTTTTTAAAATAGATTGCAAGCCACAGCCATGTCCTGTGCTGTTGTGTCCACTTCCTACCCACAGTATGGCCCTGTTTCCACATGCTAAGGGCCTGGTTCCCACTCGCGTACAGCCAGGGTGTGCTGGCCACCTGCAGTAGGGGGAAGTAACCAATGGAGAAAGCTGTTCCCTGCATTCGTATGCATGTCGGTGGGCACCGCAGATCAAGCCATGCAGCGTGACTGGTATGCCCCAGGACCTGCCACCCTGCTTCCACCCTCAGTCCTCCTGTAGGAATCCCGGGGGACACCATGAGAGCACTGAGGCTTCCATTGCCCTTTGCAGCCACCGTGAGCCATTTCTTGTCCAGTGTACTAGGACCTTTCCCTTTCTCTTTTTGCTGTTTTCCTTAAAAAAGCGCTGCACTCATACACACACTGGAAACTGTCCCATTTGTACAAATGGAGCAGATCCAGCTGAAACAGAAGAACCCTGGAAAGGGCACTGATCGGGGGGTGGGGGTGCCTGCTGTCCCAATCCAGTGCTTAGCACAGGTGCAGGGAAGTGCCTCCCCCTTTCCTCCACCCATTGCAAGGAGCTTTCAGATTTGGCATCAACTAAAGAGGGCAGACCAGCCAAGAAGTGCCAGGTGCTCCAAGCAGTTGACCTTGAAACAAGAGAATCTGCCTTAAAGGCAGGAGGTTTGCAATCTGAGTTTGGAAGGGGGTGGTATTCATTTTGGAATCAATGTCTTGCCAAGAGCCTGCACTTTTTAGTGTCTGGTGTTCTTACTATGCTTGCTTCTTTGGTTGTGGACTTCTGCAGTACACTTCCAATATGCTTTTAATGGAGTCTGACAGGCTTGCATTAACCTGACAAAGCTTCTGGCTCTACCTGGTAAGATAGGGAAGGACAGCCTTGACCAGAGGAGATGCCCTGTGACAAATGTGCTAAGCCCCCACATGTGATATCCACCTAAGTTTTGCTTGCCACTCATGGTCAAGGGCAAATCAGAGGGGACTGTTGGAAGTTCTGATCCCTCACCAAAAGCACCAGATATCCTTCTGGAAAGGGGGGAATTGAGAGGGTGCCACCCAAACTCCTTTTGATCTTAATTCTTTTCAGTACAAAATAGGAGCCTTTGTGCCCCTGAGTTATGCACACACGAAAAAGTAAGGGCACCCCAGGACCACCCCCTCAACAAAATTCCAAAGATTCCGCTGCTAGGATTGCTTCCCAGCCCCACTTTTTCAAGCTCCTCCAAAGAGTGTTTTGCAAAGTGCTACAGAATTGCTTTTTGGAATGTACACCTCGTGTCCCTAGGAGCATTTTGGATGACCCAGCAGCACCTCACCTTGGGGCAAACAAATCGCATCATAAGCCATGGCTTCTCAGGGTGCCTTACAAGCACAACTGAAGCCACCATGACGAGCCCGTCCTGGGTTCCAGCTACACACTAAGCCACCATGGCCTTGAAGCGTATTGTGGCAGCCCAGTCATCATGTGCTATTGATATATTCATTACTTGCCTTTCTTCAGGCTAGAAATGGCAGCCTGCAAGATATGATTACTGTGTTGAAGGCATATTTTAAATGACATTTAAAATAAAAGAATTAAAAAGCCCAAACAAAGAAAGCTGCTGGGACAACAGCATTTTTGATATTGAACTTGGTATTTGGGGATACATTCAGGTACTCTTGGTGTGGTGTGTGTTATTTATCTTCCTTCATAGCTGGAAGAGAAAAAAGTAATCTTGAGTTCATTTGGAAACACTGCCCCAGTTACGAAAATACTGCACTATAACTTAGATCATAAGTGTGTGTGCGTGCGTGTGTGTGTGTGTGTGTGTGTGTGTGTAAAACCACCAATTTTGAGTGACTTGCAATGTAAAAACAATATAGCTTTATTTGGTTTGGGAAAACATTGATGCTATGAGTTAGAGAAAATGATATACTACCTTGGAAATAATAATTTTCAATCAGAACTTTCTTTTTTTTTTCTTCATGAAAAATCAAAAGTAGGAACTCTTCTTCTTTGTTTGCATTTCCAGTAACTTTCCCACCCTTTATTCACTCTAAATAATGCATTTTTTCTTTGTGTTTGATCATACTTGTTCTGCATCCTCACTTTTAGTCCCAGGTTTTTAAATCATGATAAGTTGAAATAATATTTTGGGGATACCTACAGAGGTTTGCAATGGTCAAATGTGAAGACTCCAGTTTTAAACCTTCTTATGCATTTAGGGAACTTTTAAAATATATTTGTTTTTAACTTATACCCTTAAACCAGGGATGATAGTTTCTAAAGGTCTGGGGCCATTTTCAATCCATTTTCACAGAGCACTGTCCTGGTTACATTTAGCTTACTTTCAAGCTAAATTTAACCCCACAGGGAGTCCGCAGTGATATGACGCTCCAGTAGGGCAAATTTAGCTTGAGAACAAGTTATAGAAACATATAAACAGAGCAAGTTGGAAAGAGTCTCCTGGGCCATCTAGTCTGACCTCCGGCGCCAGCCGGCTCCGCTCACAACATGCCCATGTCTGGTAGTTGGGCACTCCAAAGCTACTGTGCATAAGATTTTTGTTTTAAGTGGAGGCAGCGGGGAGTGCAACAGTGGGGCTGCATGCAGGGTACATGTTGGCCCACCCCCACCTTAACCTTAGGATAGGATGGAATCAGATTTAAAACAACCGCAGCAACAACAAAGCAGGTCAGCAATCTCCCCAGCCTGGCTCTCTCCATGGCTGGTGCTGCTGAGAATCATAGACCAAACTATCTGGAGAGAATCAGGCTGGTGACGTCTGCTCAACACAGAGTGCACAGCCTCTGCCATTCTTTTCAGTGTAGCTCTTGCAGTGGCTTTTGGACTGTAGCCAGAGGAGAGCACAGCCTTGGGAGTTTTCATTAGCCTTGGTTGTAGCAGGGACAACAGGTTTGCTCTCTCTGCCATATTAATGACAGGAAGTTGACCCGATTCCCTTAGGAGCACAGAACCTCGCATGTTCCGCAACTGGCTCTGAATGAGAAGCTGTTGGATGCACACTGCAGCAGGTTCTGTGCTGCAATTCAGTGCCTCAGTGCAGGGTGGCACCGTCCCTGGGCTCAACAAGCTCCTGTGCAAGGAATCTCCTCTGGCCCCCATCATGAGACACAAAGAAGGCAGCACGATCACGCTGCCCACCCCACCATGGGCGGTGGAGGGCTTCCTTGCATGGGAGCTCCATGAGCCACGGAAGGGCACCACCCTGCGCCAAGATACTACCCTGCAGGAACTGGGCCCATACTGGGTACAGGTGGTGGAGATGATGGAGGGCACCGGTAGCGGAGTGGTGGCCCATAAAAGTGCGTCACAAACAGTTCCTCCTTTTCTGTCCGAGTCCTCATAGATCAACTCTGGTTTGCATGTTCCTAAATGCAAGCACTGCTATAAAGTTTTGCTGTATTCTTCCACTGGCTTAATTCATGATTCTGTATGTGCATTCAATGTGCATTAATTGAAATGTGATTATTTCTCTTTTGCTCCAGGTGTCACCATTTGGGAGCTGATGACCTTTGGTGGAAAGCCCTATGATGGAATCCCAACAAGAGAAATTCCTGATTTGCTAGAGAAAGGGGAACGTTTGCCACAGCCTCCCGTTTGCACCATTGATGTTTACATGGTGATGGTGAAATGTGCGTAGCTCTGCTTTGGTTGTAGCTCTAAGGATTAGTTTAACTGAAGTAGAGATTCAGTGCAACTTGCCTGCATTGTCACGAGAGTCCTTTGTAACAATTTCTGCAGCACTAAAGCATTGTATTCTGGCTACAGAAATTATATCTGAATATGATATGCTAGTGGCTCGCCATTGTGAAGAATATTAATCTGACTGAGGCTTGTGTTAGCTTAGATTCTTATTGCCAGCAGATTGTTGCAGGCATTGTTGCTGGGAAGTCCAAATTGTAGCACATAAACTGCTGTCATTTCCATGACAATTGATTTGTTAGATGATAACATTTCACATAATTATGGTACCCAGGTAGTCCCATATTAAAGGATATAAAGGGGCAAAAGTTGACTCCGAATGACATAGTGAGGAAGGAAGAAAACCCAAGATGTTTTATTAAAAAGGACTTGGGTGAATATAATGAAACAAGCTGAGCTTTTGGGAATAGGTGGTCCTGTGCTGAGTCAGTATTTTTCAGACACGGGTGTTTTAGCTGCTAAATGTGCATCTTTAAGGGAGGCTAGGAGTCAGGCAAGGATCCAGAAGCAAATTATTTTTATTTGTGCTATTTGCATCTGGATTCTCACCCAGCACATTCCCCCCCAAATGTGCATGTGCTAGCAAATGTGACCCTGAAGCTCAAGCTTCTAATTTAAAAAGAATTAAGGATGTCTCTGCGGTGTTCCTGACTTAATTTAAATGAGATTAACAAACAGCCCTTCTTCCACGTGGGGTTTGCTGCTCTTGTGTACAGATGAAAACATTAAACTAAGAATATGAAGGAGCTAATCCAGCTAACTGCTCAAGCTGACAAGATGTTAGTAGGAAGTGCCAGCTATTGTTCCTGTTCATGGCAGAAATAATGGTGTTACATCCATGGCACAGCAAGGACACGTTTCTGTGGTGAGCAGATGCTCAGGCCCACTGAGACACCTTGAAGGGTGGGATTTAAAAGCTCTAAACAAACAAACAAACTTGAACAAGAAGAGGGAGCACTTCCTTCGGAGCAGGAATTGTGGGGTGAGGCTTCCTTCTGAAGTTGCATATCAGCCATTTTAAGCATTTAATGGCAGAAGAGGACAATTCAGGACAAGAAAGCAGAACAGCATCCATCTCTGCTCCCTCTCAGCTACCCCCAGCGTCACGACATGCAACTTTCACCACTTGGAGAGTGCCTGCCCAGATAGGGAAGGGGATGATTAGGATGGTGTGGGCTGGTGGCCTCCCACCCCCTACTGCCTTTCTCCCAAAAGCCCCTGAACTTCTGCATCTTTGTGATGCTGTTGCCCTTCCCTTCCAAATGTAAACAATGCTGTCCAGCCACATCTGGAATGCCCCAGTGCAGGAGAGCCCACATCCTCCCCATGTAATTATTTCCATCGCCATCTTGCTGTAACAGGCAGGATGTCTTTCCTAATGCTCAGCTGGAGTTTGCCTTTCTGTACATGAAGCCCATTATTCTGTGTGCCACACTCGGGGATGATTGAGAAGAGAACCTGGCCCTTCTCCGTATGACAACTGCTTAAGCACTAAAAAGCATTATCATATCTCCCTCAGTCTTCTCTTCGCAAGGTTAAACATGCCCAGTTCTTCCAGGCTCTCTTCACAGGGCTTTGTTGCCATTCCCTGATCATCCTCGTTGCCCTCCTCTGAACCCTTTCCAGTTTGTCTGTGTCTTTCTTAAAATGTGGTGCCCCAGACTGGATGCAGCACTCCAAATGAGCCAACTCACCTAGAGGAACTAGTAGAGAGGAACTAGTGCCTGACCTGATTCGGAAATGATGCTTCTACTAATGCAGGTCAGAATGGCATTTGCCTTTTTGGGAGCCACATCACACTGTTCAGTCATATTGAGCCTGTGATCTACAACAATTTCAGGATCCTTCTTGCCTGTAGAATTGTCGAGCCAAGCATCCTCCATCCTGTAACTATTCATTTGATTTCTTTTTCCTAGGTGCAGAACTTGGCATCTATCCATGTTAAATTTCATTTTCAGCCCAATGCTTCAACCTATCAAGATCACTTTGAATGTTGCTTCTGCCTTCTGGGATTTTAGCTATCCCACACAATTTCATGTTATCTGCTAATTTGATAAACATTCCCTGCAGTTCCTCATCCAAACTGAAATGCTGGAAAGCACTGGGCAGAACTGTGGTTTCTTCCTCCATGCTGAAGTTTGATACAGAGGCCTAGTTCTCATGGGAGTGGCAAAACGTGTCTGGGCTGAACCGCTTCAGACTGCAAGTGGGACTCACATGATAGAAAGTTGCTGCACACATAATAAATCTCTGCTTTCAGAACACTTGTCCTCACATACTATGTGAGGAATGGTATTTCCTATGGAAATTATGGATGGAATTATTTTGCATGCAGGACAATTCAAAAATGTGAGCCACCAACTGCAGTCTGAAGTGGTACAGCCCAAATAAAGTTAAATGTCTCAAAGAGAATCAGGCCAGAATCTCAGACCCTGTTTTGGAAATTGAGTGCTTACCATATTTTTCCTTCTATAAGACACCCCCATGTATAGGATGCCTCCCACTTTTCTTGCTGTTCTCTGAGCAAGCAAGCTGCTGCCGCGCACGCACACCACCTCCCCGCCTCCCCACATGCACGCCTGAGATCACGCCAGTCTTCCCACCCCGCTGAGCACGCCTGCAGTTCTCCTCTCGGCCTCCCGTGTATAAGATGCCCTTAAAATATTTTTAAGAAAAAGTATCATCTTATACAAGGAAAAATACGGTATAACCTCAGATTTTCTGCAAAATGTTAACAGCCTTGGGAATTTGTTTGACATGCAGAGGGAAAAAAATAATCTGACACATAGGATATTAAAATTGATTTTGGGGGGTATGGGGTACCACGATGGCAACGATGGTGGTGATGAGGAGGAGGCATACTTGCATTGGTTTGAGGTAGGGTGGTATCCCTGCGGACCATGGTAGATACACGTGTTCTCTGCTGCACAGAAAGACCTGCCCAGACGAGATTTTTCTGTTCCTTTTGGCACAAGCAAGGCCACTGGAGGACAGGCATGTAGGGCCAGGCTGTCTGGAGGCCAGGAACCATAGTCAGGAGAGGTTCCATTACCTTCCTAGTCCCTGCTTCTCTGAAGTTGACAAGGGGGGACTCAAAAAAAACAGGAATGATCTTCTGGAGGATGGGCCCCTTGTAGTCCAGGCTTCTCCCATAAGGTTCTAGGAGCCAGTCTGCATCCATGCACCTAGCAGGGTTCTGTGAGGGGCTGTGTCCAGCTTCAGTGAGCTTTTTTTGGAGGCTCTTTCAACACTTTTGGCTATTGCATGATGGCTGATTTGCATCCTTTTTTGTTTCTCTGGATGAAAACAGTCCTCAAAGGGAAATGTTTCGCCAATGTGGAAGAGGTGAAACAAAAAATGACAGAAGCACTAAAAGGCATCAAAATCAATGAGTGCAAGACCTGTTTTGACAGTGGAAAACACATCTCGATAGGCATATTGCATCACAAGGAGGATACTTTGAAAGTGACTGAAGTCTTAACATGTAAAAACAAATACATGATTTTTACTAAATGAATTCCTGGGATTTTTTGGGTCCCCCCTCATATCTGTAGGGATTTGGATGTGTTTACTTGTCTCCCAGCAAGGGTGCTTGATGTGCAGTAAGGCTCCTGCCTATCTCTCCACTTCTTATAGAGAATCATCCTTGGCACAAGGCCCCGTATGCACACATCCTACCTGCGTGATCCATCCACCCCTTTTTGGTGGAGATGCATTGCATTGGTGGGCCCTTTACACAGACAGATAAGCACATCTTTGCCCTGCAGTGTACACACTGGTTTACACAAAGGAGAGGCCCACATGTCCATACATCTTCCTATGGATTACAACAGTGAGATAGCATAATAGCCATACTATGATCTCAGAGAATCTGGACATGATCAATTGGAGATAGCTCAAGGAGATACTTCAGATGAATGTGTGGTATACCATTCTATTCCCATTTTGTGCATACAGCTTCATCAGTGCCAACCAGGTATTGTTCACAAGTCCTGCAGACTATGTAAACAGGTATGAATGGCTGCAGATAAGACACGTTTTATTTCGACTTCCTGCCATACAATGACAGATTCCTCAAAAATTGCTGATACTATCTTCTCCTAGAAAAGGCTTGCTCTAAGATAAACTAGTGGCTATTGCTGAACAGAATGTACCTATTAGTAACACTTTGTGCCCTTTGTCATGCAGTAGAGAAGTGAAAGAGAGTAGCTGTTCCTCATAAGCCTTCCTAAGAGCCAAAAAGAAGAAAGAGATGAGGAAACAATACATGGCACATCTCTAGGTAGCAGCAACATTGACAGCCCTGCTCTGAATTGACAGATGTGCTTTCTGGGTCCAATCCACCCACAGATATGATTACGTGATTGCAGGTGTGTGGGACAGGTACCAATACAGGGCTGGACAGGATTGCATCTTTATCAGCCATTCTACTTTATGCTTCTGAGAACATAGCATCGTCTCTGAGCTCAGAATTCTTTGGAATATAGCAGGAATTGTATCAGATTAATTGTGATTGTGTTGGTTTGGGAGGATTACAGCGGACCAGGATTTGCACAGCAGTAACAAATCAGCCAACTGAAGTGGCTTGAAGTGGAATTCAGAAGCTGCTGGGTAGGAGAGGTTTGCAGTGCAACACATCCAGTCTCCTGGAATGACCCACACTGAAACCTCAGCGACACTGTAGTGTGTTTCACACAGAGAGCAAAAATGAGCAACATGTTCCAAAGAATACAGTAACTCAAGTGGCCACAACCTTAAGAGAAGAATTCCTCATATGTCAGGATGGGAGGACAATCCAAAGGAGGAAAGAAGGATTTCAGAAAAATGAATGCACAGTTAGGTCATACAGCATATTGTCTTGGAATTAAATTCAGAGAGATGCCTTTTTGATTAATATTCTCTGTATTTCATCCTCTGGTAAATTCAAAGTGTATTAGGGAAGAGGGATTTAGGAAAAGAAAGTGAAGGCATACTCACAGAAGGTGGTAGAAAGTGAAAATCTTGACTGAATCATGAAGACAGTGGAGAGAACTCAAGTAACAATTTATGCCATGAAGACATAATGCAGCCCCAAATTAAGTGCTATTAAGTCCCATATATTCCAGTCTGGACAGAAATTAAAGCAGCTTTTAATCAAATCAGTGCAATGTGTGCAATTGCTTTGCTCCTGCTAGATGTTGCCCTGTTTCTATACCTCCTCATAAGCATTGTTTTATGTAACTATTGGTGAACATTCAAGTGCTTGTTATTAACAAGAGCCCATTTTCCTTTCCCTGATTATTCTCTCAGGTTGGATGATTGATGCAGATAGTCGGCCCAAGTTCAAGGAGCTGGCTGCTGAATTTTCCAGAATGGCTCGAGATCCTCAGAGATACCTGGTCATTCAGGTGAGCACTCCTCAGTGTTGTAACCTTGTCTCTACAGGGACAGGCCAGGTTTGCCATTATATTAACATGTGCTGAGGAGCAGCAGCCTGTCCTGATCTCCGCTGATGCTCCTGCATGATCCATCTGTGCTCAAACACCTGCTTGTTACAAACATGGTTCAAATGTGCAAAAACACTAAAGGTAGGCATGCACCTAGCAACATGTGTTGTGAAGTGGTGTCAAGATTACTCTGTTGACACACCTTTCCCATGGGTACTCAAGATAAACAGCAGTGGCAGGAGTTCAAAGACACCTACAAAATGCATAGGCTTGAGTCAAACCTCCACTTCCCTCTTAAACACATCAGCATTAGCCTTCTATTTATGTTGCTCCCCCTAAACCATGCAGGGACACCTGGAAACCCTTGTCTTGGCCAAGAGGCCCCCATTCCATCTACTTTGTGGCAGTGATCCAATAGCCCATTGTGTGCATTCAGGACTGAAAGGAGAGCACAGCCCAGAAGCCTTTGCTGTCCCTGGTAATCAGTGGGTCCTTCTCAAAAGCAAGTGGGCTTAGGATTGCATGGCACAGGGTGATCACTTGCTTGCACATGGAGAGTTCAGTTTGGGTCTGTGCAGGCCTTCTGGGTGCCCACATAATGCCTCCCCTCCACTGGTCAAATCATGCAATGCCTACTCAAGTAACTTCACAACAGAGGGAGGCAATGGATGTGGCCGTAACAGGTCTCCCATTACCTGGACTGCTTTGGAACGTGTCGGGGATTGCAGGGGCTTGAGGAACGGCCACAACATATGGACTGGATCCATCTTCCCATCTTCTGGTGCTAAACCTGCATTGTGCCTTTGCGGTCCACTTCTCTAAAGGCCCAGTAACACAGTTTGCATAACATGCTGAAACTCTTCTCTGATATATGCTGGGTTTGAATATGCAACTCCCAGGTGGGGTTGTGTCATGTGAACACAACCACTTTAGATTACATAAAGGTTACATAAGCCAAAGGTTATTTGAGGGTTATTTAAGCTTGCATAAGCCCCAGTGTTTGGGTTTGGATAACAGAGCAACCCATTGATGAGGAACTGCATATTCAGAAGGCTAAGTGGTGTGAACCTTAGCTCAGGAGCGGTTAAACAACCCACAATGGGCTGGCATGTCATGCCAATTAGCTCGCTATTTCTTATGTATATTGCAGCAGTTATTGCAGTCCATGGCTTCTGAAAGTGCTCATTGGTATGTAAGGATGACAACAGGAATTAGCTAGGTTGCTAGCTACAAATATCAATCACAGCAGATAATTATGAGTAATCGTTTTACCAGCCAACTTCCCTTCCCCTCACTTAGCTGAACTGCTGTATAGGGTGGGTTAACTTTTCTCCCAATGCTGCCTATGTAATTATATTATCACCAGACAGAAGAACAAAGATAAAATGAACTCCCAAGATAATGGTCTATTGTGCTTCATACTGATACCCTTTTTACACTTGCATTACATGTGCCCTGTAAGTGATTTAGAGAGGGATGGATGGATGGATGGATACTGGATTTTCCCATTAAGCTGAACAACAACAGCCAAATGGATGTTTTTCTCCCTTCCCCAAAACCAAAAGCAGCCATAAAAATCACTACCTTAATATTCAATGTTTAGCAGAGGCTTATAAGCAGTGTGGTAGTACCTCAGGTGGAAGTAAAAGGAATTGATTCTTTTTGCTCATTTAAGGGCTTTTCTGGCCACTGTTAGCTCAAAATGGCTTACATCAAACGGCTGAATGCCAGGAACCAGGATTGTTAAACTGTGTTGCTTAGAAAAGCATGTGCTGTAGGTCTCCCAAAGTTAATGTTTCTATTGGCACAGTAAGCAACACCAGGTCTATGTGACAGAAAAAGCCAACCATCTAGGCCCTTGGGGGACTGAAGAAAATGAAATGGAGGCCAATCAGCCAAGAATCCATTGCTGGAGTCACAGGCTTTCGTACCCACAAGGACCAGTTCTTGTTTCTAAAATTCAAATCAGAATCCAGATTTCAGTGTCAAGTAGGGTTTTACCAGCAAACACTGTATTTTGTTGTTATCGCCTCTTGCACAAAGAGGCATCTTCGTGCTGAACCACCACCACAAGCTGAGGTAGTGTCTATTGGGCAAGGGTGTGATCCTAGGTGTGTTTACACAAGGGAACATGTGGCTGGAAAAGCCTGAGCTTTTCCTGTCTAAACATACATAGGATTGTGTCATGTGACACTCACTTTTGGCTCAGAGAGCTGCTTTACCCCAGATCAGCTAGCCTATCAAGTCTAGCATTAACTAATGTAGCTGGCAGCAGCTTCCCAGAACTTTAGGCAGAGAGAAACCATTCCCAACCTCACCTGCTACCTGACCCTTTTAACCAGAGATGCTGGAGGCTCAACCTGGGGCATTCCTCATGCAGAGGAGGGGTGCAGATTTTATCCACTCGCTGACCAAATCAAATTTTTCACAAATCATTCATATACATTTGCACAATTTGTACTTCTGGAAATATGCAAATCCCCCAAAATGTGTATTTTCATACTTTAGTCTATGGCAAGGGAAGTGTACTTCCAGTCATTAAAAAATCTACAGCCGAATTTGTGTACAATTATGTCAAGCAGCAACCAGAAATGGAGACAAAGAAAAAACAACGAAAGCAAACACCATCTGCAAGTTTACAGAATCTATGCAACTTTACAAAGCTGATCCATTGTGGAATCCATAATTCGGATTAATAAAAATATGAACTCTTCTGAATCCATAGCAGATTTCTCTGACATGCATTCTGGAATGATCCCACATGCAATAATTTTTTTAAGTGGGAGCTGGGTGCAGTTGGCTTGATGGATAACGGCTATCACATCTCTATCATCATATGCTCAATATTTGACTGAGAATATTTTTTTCTTCATTTGTGAAACTGTTTCCTTGTATTTGTCAAAAGGATAATAGAATTTGATAAGAGGAAAAATGAAAAAGTCTAATACACTTGCTTAGTGATTTCAGGCAACCGGAACCATATAGTGCCAGAAGCTGGAGTAGAAAGTCTGATCACTGTTTCCATTTTTCTTTCTCCATCCCCGTCCAGGGTGATGATCGTATGAAGCTCCCAAGCCCAAATGACAGCAAGTTTTTCCAGAATCTGCTGGATGAGGGAGATCTGGAAGATATGATGGATGCAGAAGAATATCTAGTTCCTCAGGCTTTTAACATTCCTCCACCCATCTACACATCGAGGGCAAGAATGGATTCCAACAGGGTAAGTACAGACAATGATAATTTGGAAGAACCAGAAACACACACACACACACAAAGTAACAGGCAAAGCCATCTACAGATATAGTTTAAATATATAGAAACAGAAAAACAGAGCAAGTCATAAGGGACCTCCCAGCCCATCTAGTCTGATCCTTGGCTCTAGCCGGCTCCACTCACGACATGCCTATCATGTGCATGTCTAGCCAATGGGGCCTCAATCACCTCCTGTGGAAGCCCATTCCATACCCTCGAGGTCCTGTCAGGAAGTGCTTCCTGGCATCCAAATGGAACCTGGGTTCCTTGAGCTTGGCTCCATTGGACTGCATCCTGCCCTCCTCTGCAGGGGAGAACAGGTCTCTACCCACCTCCATGTGACACCTCCTCACATACCTGTATGTCGCCAACAGATCCCCTCTGAGTCTCCTCTTCTCCAGGCTGAAAAGACCCAGTCACCTCAGTCTCGCCTCATATGGCATCCCCTGCAAACTGGCCACCATCCTTGTGGCCCTGCGCTGTACTGACTCTAATCTGGCTTCTTGTAAAGCAAGGCCCAGAACTGAAGACAATACTCCAGTTGTGGGTGCACCAGAGTTGTAAAGAGTGGTACTAATACCTCTCTTGATCTAGAAGCCACACTTCTGGCTATGCAACCAAGGGTGGCGTTCGCCCTCTTGACCACCGCATCACACTGCTGACTCAGGTTTAGCCTGCAGTCAACCAGCACCCTGATATCCCTTTCACAAGTGCTGCTCTCCAGCCACTTCTCTCCTAACCTGTTCTTATGACAGCTATTCCTATGCCCCAAGTGCAAGACCTTGCACTTATCCACATTGAACACCATCCTGTTGTCTCCTACAATTTTCCACTCTTCCTCAACCAAGTACCTTCTAGGTGTGATGGACTACAACTCTCATTATCCTCATGTAGCATGGCTATTTGCTGGACTTAATGACTCCCACATGTCCCCAGGAAATGGAAGTGCAGTATGCATTCAGGCAGGCTCGTCTGCATAATTACTGAACATAGGCAGACGCTGTACTGGCAGCGCTGCCCTTTTGGAATGGCAGGGGAAACAGGGTCCATCTACTCACAGCCTGCCATATGACTGATGATGCTAACCAGCAGCAGGGTGATACTAACAGTGCCAGGCATTGCTCGTGCTCTTCCACCGAGTTCAAAGGCCCTCACTCCCAGCCAGTGCGCATAGATTGTAGCCTGCAGCGGGATACACGACTCTTTTCTCAGGTCACAGAGAGAGAGAGCCTAGCCCCATGGCACAAGTTTGCACATCGGTACAAGTGGGTACAGGATTCAGATGAATGTGCTGCTAATGCAACATGGCCATCCTGTCTGTTCCCATTAAACACGGCTATGAGCTCTCCCCCTTTATATCTATGTTAGCCAGGCATAGGATTTTCCAGGTATAAATTGTCCATACTTCCCCATTCACTTGCTCTACCAGTGACCTTGCATATAAACATTTTGTGAGCAAACCGTAGAAAGGTAAGTGCGGGTATATCTTGTAGCAATAACCTGGAGGTACATGCTGATCTTGGAAAAGAGGCCACTGGCATGTCCCTTCCACTGTATTAGGAGCGGCAACGGGAATCCTGACTCGGCTACAGGCAATGATGGAGTGATGCAGAGCAATGTTTTGGGCAACTATAATACTATGTGATGGATGAGAACTGAGGTCTGAACCATCTGGGGGACACTAGGTTGGGGAGGCTGCTATGCATCTCTCTTGGCAGCCTCCTGACTGAAATGAAATCACCGTGGAATCAGAGAGGAACTTTTCCAGCAAGGCAGCTTCATGCCATTTAGAAGATCAGAGGAGCAAAGAGCTAATTTAAAGCAACAGAACAGTGGAGGATGAACTGAGTGGGATTCTCTGTGGAGCACTCCTGGGGACAGTGGACAAATGGAGGGACTTTGTGTCCAGACAGGGTGCAGCCATTTCAGTTTGCCGTTCTGATGGATCTGAATTTCCTCTGGATGTCCCCCTTTACATGAAGCTGAGACTGTTTCTTCTGTTCCTCCTGCATGGTGCCATACGGCACCATTTGAGACCTAAATGTACCTGTAACTTCTTATAGCTCTCAGGGGCTCTGTTGCTTCCAGGCAAGGAGTCACAGCGCATGCTCTGAATGCAGAAAGAGGTCCCTGCAGTTCCCATCCCTGTCCTCTCAAGCTAAGAGTAGAGGTGGGTGAACAATCCATGCCTGTCCTCACTGGGGGTCACCCATTGCTCATCTCGCCTTGTTCTTGCTCCCAGATGTGAGTGCCTTCCTCATTTTGTGTTCATTTCTGAACAGGAGGAATGCACATTTTCCAAGTGCCCAGGAAAGTGCACACTTTTCCCAATGGGAATGTATCCTTTTTGGAAAAGGCAGTTTAAAATGTGCATCTTCTTTTTTTTTTTTTTAAGGGCACATTTTATGGAAGCGATTGCCCACTTGAGGATGTGCAAGCTGCTTTTCAAAAGAGAGCTGGTGCTGCAAGTGGGATGTGTTCAGCGGTTTTTAAAGAGCAACAACAACCTGCTCCTTCTCTGGCTAAAGGCCCCTGGGAGCAGGGCTGGCTCAAAACCATCTCAGGCTAGGGCCCTGGAGAGCCCCTATCAGCCAGTGAAACCCATGCTGAGCTAGGCGAATCAATGGTATGGCTCAGTTTCAGTCAGCTTTCCATGTTGCTATATGCCCCTTTTACAAGAACCTGTGCATTAAAAAATTGAATTGAAAATTGTAGGACTTAACAAAACAACCAAAATGCATTCCAAATGGTTCCTTAAACTGTACAATCACCATTCTATGACATTTTGTTTCCTCTGGGTGACTTGGATTTACACTTGTTTGCTCTAATGAATATTAATATTAAATGGACCCATTATAATTGGTGCTATTACCATGAATGGGGAATAAATTGAAGCAGCTTAGGCAGTTTATGTTCATTGTTACTGGGAAATTAAATTTTATAGGGAAGTTTCATGCTCTTTGGTAAAGTAAGGGCAGAAAGTTGACATCTACAGGGTCTGGAACTTTTTCCCAGAGAACAATTTTCTAAAAAAACAACAACATGTTTCATTAAACTATGCCATTATTTGAATGAATATTTTTAGAAACCAAAGAAGAGATTTGCTCCTCAGTGCCTCTAGAGTAGGGCCTCCATAACTTGAATGATGTGGCAGCACCCAAGAGCTCCCATGAAAGAGGTCTGCCTAGGAGCCTGCAAACAATATAGGCTTGATGGGCACATAGACTGACCTGGCAGGATTCTTTCTGTGCTTCTGTAGATAGTTCTCCTGAGCTAGGTAGATAGGTTCAGTGACTCCTAACTCTGAAAATAGGTGTGAAGGACCAACAAGGATTGCAGCTTGAGGGCTGGAGGCATGGAGAGCCTGCTGCTCCACAGGAACATTTGCAGAGGGGAGGCAAGATGCTGTGTGGTTGTAATTCACATATGTAGCACTTATTGCAACAACATGTGTGCGTCTGTACAAGATTTGTTGCATAGTCATATTCCATGACATTTAGTTGCCTACACAGAGAGGCAGACTATTCTGGGTGTTTGACAGCACTGAAACAGTAGAATATTCTAGTCAAGCTTCATGCAAGAGGCTTTGTAAGAACATTTAAGAATAAGAGTGGGGAAACAGATGCACAAACACAGAGCAACACTCTTAAGGATGTCATATTGGATGTTTTATGGCACCAGTATCCATATCCATAACACTTAAAACTTCACATGAATCATCCTAGAATGGTATTCTTCATCCTGGAAACATTGGTGAATACTCCAGCAGCTGAGTTTGTTGAGAGCGGGAGAAAAATGCATATGCCCCATCAGGATTTCAGTTTTACTTCATATTGTTACCAATCACTTTTTGCTTCAAAAGATTAAAATTTGCATGCGGCTTGAGTTTTGAACTGCAGGAATGCTTCTTCCTGAGACCACCCATCTTTGTATGCACAAAACATACATAAAATTATGTTCTGCTGGTCCATGAGGAAAAACAAATCAAAATACACAGCTGGATAATTGAGACCAACCAAAATTCCACAAACCTGTGCAAGCTTTTGGATTCTCCAGGGCTCTTCATCAAGCTAGATGATACAAAATCCAGGGCTATGGTCATATGGGGAAACAAGCCCTAACATCTGTGGTCATAGCATTGACCTGGTCTCAACTAGGGATGTGGGAGAATTCTGCTTCAGGGCTTGGAATCCCTGAGTTGGATTCCCTGGGCTTGGCCTCCTGGACTCCAGCCAGTTTTCTTGTAGCTGTGAGTCCAACCTGCCAAAATCCTAGTCTCCAATTCTTCATTGAAATCGAGACTGCCATGTTTCTCTGCATTTCTGTTTTCTGCTGCCTCTGGAAATTGAGTGTTTCTCCTCTCTGCTTCACCCTGTCTTGGCCCAACCTTGCCCTTGCAAAACTCAAAGTAGGAAAAAAAAAAAAAAAAAACAAGGCCTGCCCAAGCCTGATAGGACAGGTCAAAGCAAGCTAAATATCCATATTAGGAGTTTTTTTTTTTTAATCTGCCATCCTATATTGTATCATTTTTCATCTCCACCTTGCTTTACCATCAGCACTGCATAAGCAAAAATCACTGACAATCATGTCAAGTTGCTATCTTGGCACAGGTGGCAGTCAGAGATCCTGGAAGCTCAGAACTTCCAAAGAGCAAGAGCTGGAAGTTAAGTTGGTTCAAAGCCATCTTCATGAAATGGAAACAGAAATTAATGCTTAGATTTGATTGGTAGGCAACCCCATTTTTAAAAGACTTTAAGTGTAAGTTAATTATATTTATTATCAGAATGAATTGTTTCTCTGGAAGTACACTTTAAGTGAAAGGGAAATTTAGCATTTTATTTATTTTTAACATAAAAATCCAGTGTTTCTTAAAAATCACTGATTCTGTTCACTTTTGTTAATATTGCTCAGCTTGCAGTCCCCTCCTGGGCTGCACTCACAACTTGCAGCAGCTTCTTCATCATCATAGCACAAGAGGAACACACAAACCCCTGAGGGCCTGTGTGGCACATGGGCTCAGTTCTCAGCCTGCACAAGGAGAGCAGGGGAAAGGCCCTATTCAGGCCTCCTGCAACAGAGCAGCTGCAACAGAGACCAGAGATCCCCTGAAGTGCCGCACATGCATCCATCCCAACAATGTCCTCAACGTGTTGCGCTGCTGCCATGGTCCAGCTGGCCCCCTCTCCTGCCCCAACATTTCCTAAAGCAACCAGGAGACTGGGTAGACACACAGGGCTACAGAGTCATCACGTAAATGGCACCCAGTAATTCATCTGAGAGGACTTGTGCCAATTTGCCATTTCAAGAGGGAAGCACAGACACAATGTAGGCTCAAAGCTAGTTTTTATTAACAGGCTTCAGCTGAAGAGTGAAACCGCTGCCTTGAAACAAAGCAGTCTTCACACTTTGTGGCGCAGTTCAATAAACTTTTATACCCTGGCTATCAGCTCCAGTTACCATCCTCTAATTGTGAGCCTAGCCAAAGCAGTCAATTGGTCAAGTTTCCTCATACGGTCAGCCAGCAGTCCAACTCAGCCTACCTGGTCATTTTGTGTGTTGCATGGCATGGCATGGCATGGCTTGTGCTTATTTGTATACTGAAAACCGCTAGGCTGCACTTATCTAACAGAATTGTCCTGCACTAGCTACTCAAACCACCCCCATTCCAGTAACGTGGCAATAACAACCATCAACAGTTTTTTAGGGCTGGTGTGGCAAATGCTTCAAGTGTGCAAATGCTTGTGTTTCAGGTTAGTGAATGTTCTCAGCTGTAAATGAGGCCATGAAAGCAAAGGAGCAAAAAGATTATTTAGCTGGTATACTAAAACCCAACACCAGATGGGGAATCACAGTAGCTAATGTCACCTGTGGTTGTCCCAGCTGAGGGCTTTTCCATAAAACAGAGGAACAGTTTCCTATTCTTTGGCTAGGAAAGAGGCTTTCAGCAGTGCTTGTATGTTTGGACCAGGCTAGGTGAGAGTCAAAGACTGATCTGTCTTCCATAGAAAAGCCATGCTGTGAGGAATGACCAATTAGGGCCAGGTTTCAGTCATGATGCTTGTAAATATGATTTGCTTCTGTTTAGCCAATTGTTAGCAAGTGTTACACTCCTGTTTGAAAGGCTAATTTTTATGATCTTGTGAAAGGTTTGATATTCTTAGGGAACTCGTGTGTGCATGTGTGTGTGTGAGAGAGAGCGCGAGCGTGCATGTGCGTGAGCTGGTTTGTAGTTTTATGAGTCATATGTAATTTAGGCATGACCCCATAGGGGAAAATATATTTTGGTAAGCTAGAGAAGGATACTGCTGCCTTATTATTCCTTGCTTTTCTTAAGAAACCATCGGAGATATAAATCAGAGATATAAAAGGAAACAGAGGCAGGGGGAAGGAATAAGGATAACATTCAGATTTAGGAAGTTAATGAATATTTTCTCCTGAAATCATTTGGGGGTGGGGGAAAGCATTATTGTCAGTAGATTCCCAGATCTGTACTAACTCATCTGAAAAAAAAGCATTTCATCAAGGCAGCCATTCTTTCCCCTAAGAGGCCAAGAGTGCACAATTATGGGCTTCTTTACCTCCCCCCCAGTAATGAAATTGGGGAGATTATCATCAACTTTCTATTCAGCTGTTTGGGCTGGTTTCTCTTCCCCCCCCCCTCCCCACTCTCCATTCAAATCCATCTTTCTTCCTCTAAGAGCTTCCCTGTTCGGGCCAGCCAGCATGTTGAAATGATTGCTGTTGTAAAGGCTTTGGAGAAGATGTACTCTATTTCATTCTCAATGAGGGCTGATGGCTTTTGAGAGGCTCAGAATATCCTTTGATTACTGAATAAAGTAGAATGGGGGAGGGTGGGAGAGGGCAGGTGAAATATGTTCATCAAATCGCTTTTGTGCTCCCCTCGCACCCCTCCCCTCCTGCTGAACACCTCCTTGCATCACTGGCTCGCGCACCATCCCCACTCAAGACATGCCTCCCACTTTAAAGTTCGAGAGCTTGAGTACTACTGGAAAGCAAAGGACTTGGTTTCATTTTAAACTCCTAATCAGCTTTAAAAATAGACGAGCATGCCCGTGTATAGACCTTTGGCTATCTCCAGTTTTTCTGTTTAAAATTTAACCAGAAAATTACTTAGCATGGGATTGGCAGGCAGGAAGCCTAAGGGTCATTCCTTAGAAAATGGATGTGATCATGGAGGGATACACCTTCCCCCCTAGAAAAGCAAAACAAAAATCAGTCAAGAGGAAAGAAAGGGGACTGGAAGGGGGAAAAGACTGTAAAGGTTAGCAGAGGCCCTCAGTCTTCTCTTCAGATTTGTACTCACCCAAGCTGTATTGACATACGTAGTGGCTTGGATAATGAAGGAAAGAACCCCAGTCTTTCCACTCCAAGAACTTCATGATCAGCTAGAGATCACATGCCCTCACCAACATTTCACACTCATGGTCAGGGGCTTTCTTGTTCCCTTCAACTCTGATGCCTCAGGTTACTGCCTGTGTGTCTCTCCTGCACTAGTGCTCAGAGTCTCTCTTTCCCCACCTCTTTGCATTAACTTGGCAACCAAAGGGCTTGGCAACTGGAGACCTTTCCAGCCCACCCTTCTGCACCCACACACACAGACATGCAATGGAGAACGGGCGGGTGGTCCTGTTGCAGTTCCCTGTGATATCCACAGCAGGTATGGGGAGCTTCTACTCAAGAGGCGTGAAGGGAAGGGAACTTTTGCTGAAGAGCTGCATGGATGGAACATGCCTTGTACTCACTAGGAGCAAGCAATCACATGAGCTCCCTGCCAGGATACTGGAAAAGAGCACCAGTGGGGAAGATGGGAGGGCAGGTTTCTAGTGCAGGGAAACAAAGCACTGAGCGGGTGTTACTTGCCTTCCTGTGGGCAGCGTTCTGTGGCTGAAGGAAGCCTGGAGATGGCCACCTTGGCTGCTACCAGCAGCTCTAGCATCCAGAGCAAAGGGAAAGCATGACTGCCAGATGGCTCAGGACTGGGTGCATTCTCACTGCTTCAGGGAGCACATGTGGCTTGCCGTGGGCTCCTCAAGGACAGGGAAGAGGCTGAGGACCGGAGTGGATCTTCCTCATAGGAGGATTGAGTCAGCAGGACAGCAGAGGTGCTGGGAGTTCACTTTCCTCTTTGCCCAACTGGGCAAATAGCACCTTGTGAGAAGGGGAGGAAAAGACAAAGAACCACACATGAAGATGCTTTTGAAACCCCCAAGTCCCTCTCTGGCCTGCCAAACTTTATGCACTGGGATGGATGGGAAGTGTATGAAGCCATAGCCTACTAGAATGTCATGAGTTCTCTACATGAGGTGGCAGGCCCCTCCCTGTAGAACAGGACCACAAGTCCCACATCCCCGCAGGCAGACCTAAGGCCCTGTTGTGCCACTGCCAGTTGGAAGCTTTCACACAGGTAAGGATAGCCCTGCTTTGCTAATAGCCCTGCTTTCATGCTGCCCCTCCAGCCCACCCAGCCGTATCTCCTCTGTGCTCGTTGGGTCAATCTGGCCAGTGCATCCCACTGTTGCTCAGTTACCCAAGCTCCAGCACAGCCCACCTTTCATGCAGCACAACTGCATGGTCTGCCAGAGCAGCGGTAGCCACAAACTGCAAGGAACTTGCACCAGAGGGTGGGCATGCAAATAAATCTATATGCATTCGGGGGCATACTTTGAAAATATTTTCAGTGGTTGAATTTTTTCTGCACATTTTCCAAAATGTGCCCATTTTTATGCCAGCCACCTGCTGGCTAAAGCATGTCTGTACATGTTTTTCAAGTATGCACATTTTTCTTTCTACATTTTTCAAGTGTGCATATTTAATTGGATGTTCCATGCATAGCAAGTCTGGAAATGTATAAATTTCCAAATGCAGAACTCATTTGGTCCACATCCATTTCTGAGAGATGCAAAATGGAGAAATCCATACTAAAAGTTCGTGGAATAGCTTATTTATTTTATTTAGGATTTAGAACAATGCTGTAAGCCATCCAGAGACAACAGTAATGGGACAGCCTATAAATTTCCTAAATAAATAAGTCCAACAGAGCAGATTTTTCACATACCCTTGTAAATTGCACAGTTAATATTTTTTAACTTTTTTAATTTTTGCAGAAAAGGCAAAGCAAGACCAAAACAGGAACAGGCATAGGTAACAGAAAAACAAGAACTGTCCCTAGAAAATAGGGTCAGTTGGAGCATATGAAAAAATATAAACTTTAGCATGTCATTCCCAACGTGGCTGCCACTGAGGTTAGGGCTTGACTGTTTCTTGATAGGGAATATATTTAATGTAAGGCATCACCAACCTTGCTGGCCCACTCTGACAGCCAGCAAAAGTGATATAAGGAGGTCCAAAGTCCACACTGGCTAGTTCTGCTGCTACCACAGATTCCTCATCCACAGCCCGAGTGCTGAAGTGCACAATGTGGAGATGTGATGCCATGAGTCAGAAGCACAAGATAAGGTGAGAGTCACTGTTCACACAGCCCTGCTCAAATCAGAGTTCATTGCATGGGGCAGGAGCTGAATGGGCTTGAAAATCGCATGATTATGATTGGTTTCCAAAGCACGATTCCTGCAATTAGCACTCAGGAAATGGTATCCCATGGAAATTGTTCCCATTCTACTATTCCACCTGGCTTCTGCTGAGCTCATTATCTAGTTTGTAATTTCTTTCATGCAAAAACGACCAGGAAAGGTCCTTTCCCTTGAATGCCTTAATCTTGCATTCTCTTCTGCTACATCTCCTTTGAAAAATGTCCCTCCTTTGGATGTTAACCGAAATATATATCTTGCAGCTTCTCCTTGGCAAGGCAGCATCCGCTTTTCATTCAGTGTTCAGAAGAAAACAATGTGACTCTTGGGATAAGAAGTGTGTACCCGTGGGGAATATCCTCCAGTTTGAATTTCATTTCAGTTCAGATTTGTTGTAAATACCAGCCTGTTCCTTTGAAATATTTGCTCTGAGCTGATGGGACAGCTCCACATTGTATTTTTTTAAAAAGTGCAGTACCACTAGGGCATCTGTAGCATTTTACACAGATCCTCTTGCATAAACCAGCTGTCCTTATTCTGCACAGACCTCTTCTTGAAATCGTTCAACTTAGCGTGGCAGCTGTGCAATCTTGCAGGGAAGGGGGATGCAATTGCATGATTCATCCCCATTACTGCTTGCCTTCCCATTGAGGAAGTGACTTCTGTGGATTCAAGCTTACATAATGGGCTCAGAGCAGAAGTTTCTTGAACAGCTAAATAGTCCATGTGAGCACTGCGGGGGAATAGGGGCTTGCAGGATCCAAAGCACTGTTTAGGCACACTGCACCACATTCTGTTGAAATCTGAATAAAGCAAGATAGAGCAGAGATGTACAGGAAGTCAGTTTCTCCTCCAGAAACCAGTGATACAATGTACCTTTTGTATTCTTGAAAAATACTTAGAACAGACTGCAACTCTTCCAGTTTCTGAAAAACCATGTTAACTGCACAATCCTTTGCATATCTGCCAAGTAACTTCCATTATGTTAAATAGGGCCTAGTCCCAGGTGGAGTCAGGGGAATCTGCCAGTTCCAGTTTCTCTCACTTTCCAGTTTTTCCATCAAACTGGTTTTTAGTTTATCCTGAACTGTGACTTTTTTCAAGTCTGCATGGAATTTCATAATAATTTTGCACACATTTCTCCTGATACATATTGTCTATTTTTGCTAGCATGACTATAAGACATTTTAAGGAATATTTTTCATAGTATGCACAGTTCATGTGCATGTTTCAATTTTCACGTTCATTTGAAAAAAAAACAGGGAAGTGCAAATTCCAAAGGTTTCGGTATACCTAGAGGCTTGAAAGTGTGAAATTAAGTTCATATTAAGACCCAATTTCAATTAATTTCCCACTCATCCCAGCTCGCACACAAAGGGGTAGAGCACTGCAGCTTATACCTTCAGTTGGCCACTGCATGGATGGGTCTCAGGCAAGGTGTACCCTGGGCACTTGCCCATCTCCACTGAATCTGTGGTTTCACTGCATTTGCAACTTGTTTCAATTATCTGAATGCACCATTTATTTCTGCACTGAATGGTGATACAGTTCTGCACTATAAGGTGATAAATTTGTATATTTCTTGGATCACATCTGCAAATGTTTACTAGCCTTGCCTATGAACTGTTTCTACTAGTTATTTTGACTGTTAAGTAGATAGGTGAGCAGACGGTCCGATAGGTGGCATTCTTCAAATGTGGCATCCCAGTGAGTCAGAGAAAACAGCAGGCATGTGTGGTGGGAATTCATGTTGACACTAGAGAGAGTCAAGAAGGACCTTAGGCCTGGCTGCAGCTATAGGCATATAGGAAGCTGCCTAGGACCTTAGTGAATCTGAGCCAGTCCTGTTGAAGGTGCCTGCAGTTGCTCTTGTGGGTTTCAGGCAGGGAACTAGAACCACAGAGCAAGGGCTACTGAATCAGGCCCCCACCACTGTCCCTCCCACTTCCTGCTGCTGTGTGCTCCGTAGGGTTGCACACTCTCTTGAGGGCCATAGCAGAAGACTCAGTAACCACCTTAGTGCCATGGGATGGTGCTTGTGGGATAGCAGAAGAGCCTAGCAATGCTGCAAGCAGCTTTGGGGTGGAACCTGAAGGAAATGGGCTGCAGGTAGTAAAAAAAAAAACCTTTACAGACTATGGGAAAGAATCCGCTCACCCTGAGATGGAGGCTAAAGCTCTGAGACTTCCGCCCAAACTCTGAGACTTGACAAATGTGTGGGTGACTGATGGGTGGCGTCTACTACCTTTAAATGATGCCTTGTGTTAAAATTGACCTAAGAAGGCACGGCGTTTAGATTTACTTTCATGGTGGCAAACCTGACTCCCTTTCCCACTCTGCTTGTTTCTGTTCACCTATGTGGAACGCTCCTATTGTCTGTTATTGACCAATGTTATGATTACTGCCAACACATCACTGCAGCTATCAGATAAATGGACTTGGATTTGACTTGTGCACACACCTTCCCTGGACAGTGCTTTTGCTGTGCTCACAACTCTGTCTTTAGTCTGTGGTAGGCTTCTGGGGTCTGAATTTGGGTGGCAAGACACTTTCCTTTGAAAAGAATGTGAAGATTGTACATATTCAGGACATACCAGGCTCTCTTCAGCTCATTGGACATCTTTCTCATGCTTGGCCTTGCCTTAGGAAGCAAGCTGAGCTGAGATCAAGTCTGCAAATGTTCATAAGAGTAGCAGAGCTGCTCTTGTGCAACCTGGCAGCCTCTGCGGCACATGCAGTGCATACAAAGCCCACAAGTGACACATGCAGAAGAGGGACTCTGATTGCATAACATTTGCATGCGTTTGATTCCTGCCAGACGTCCACGCAACGACGTGGTGCCAAGTTGGACTTAGGACTGCAAGAAAGCAGGCTGGAGTCCAGATAGCTGAGGCAAGGGGATCTGATGGATTTCCACTTCCAAGGCAGAGTCCTCACACATCTCTCCCCAGAACCATTATGTTTATTAATATATCTTGGTATGTGACAAACAGTAACAAGTCTCTTATCTAAAAAAGGAAATATTTGTGAGTAGAATGGGGAGTTAACTTTAGGTTTTCTAATAAATTCTATGTGTGGCTTACAAAAAGAAGTGAGAAGTCTGTCATATATAGTGGGGGCATGTCTGTGTGTCGGTATATGGGATGAATTGTAAATAGAAACCTTTTCTGGACTTCTCCACATCACATCATGGTTTACTAGGCAGCCCTATCTTCAGTCTCCCATGGTTGAGGTGATTTATCACATTTTTACATTCCATTCAGGAGCACAGCATGAAATGGTTGTTATGTAAATACACTCCAAAATGTCTTTTCTTGAGAACCAGCCTGTCCTTCTTACCAGACTATTTCATATGTCCCTAAGGTCAGCCTCTGTACCTGAGGATTGGAGGATGGCCAATGTAGCACCAATCTTTTTTTAAAAAGGGATCCAGAAGGGGTTCTGCAGAATTACAGGCCAGTTAGCTTAACATCTGCACTGGGTAAACTGCTTGAAGGCATTATTAAGGATAGATTCAGTAAGCACATGGACAAGCCCTGTTGAAAAAGAATCAGCATGGCTTCCAGAAGAGGAAATCCTTAATCACCAACCTGTCAGAGTTCTTTGAGATCATCAATATGCATGTGGGCCAGGAAAATCCAGTAGAAATGGTTTACTGAGACCATTTGTGGTGTTCGTGGTATTCACCATCCTTTCCTCTCCCCTGGTAGCTGGTTGAATGCCTTCTGACCTGGAAGTCTCCCCTTGTTTCATTTTAGATTGTTTCATTATAGGGTTTACTATTGTTGTCTTCAGGGCAGTACTAATCAGAGTTAGTTTGAGCATCATTGCCATTGTCTGTGAAAGATCCCCTGGCAGTGGCACATTCAACTGCCTGGAAGCAGGAATTTCTCCACCCCCATCACCATTAGAGATCTTTCATTCATTCATTCATTCATTCATTATATTTATATCCCACCTTTTTTCCCTTCCAAGGAATTCAGGGCAATTCTCCTCCTCTCAATTTTATCCTCACAACATTCTTGTGAGGTAGGTTGGACTGAGAGGCTGTGACTGGTCCAAAGCCACCCAGTTAGCTACATGGCTGAGTCAGGACTAGAACTCATATCTCCTGAGTCCCAGTTCCATACTCTCTTTTTTCCATTTTTTAAAAAATATTTTAATAACAGAAAAAATAAGAAAGAAAAGGGTAAGAATACAATAAAAATTAAAAAAGAAATGCCAAGACTTCTTAGACAAATATTACCTAGAAAGTCAAGCATTTAAAATAATGCTGCAAATCAACCATTACTATCCTTTCTACTCAATCACATTTTTAAAGTTAAAATTCACTGAAGATTCTTCTAATCTCAAACAATTTTTGAAAAATTTATGTCCCCTTTTAACTTACATTTTTCCATTGTTATTATCCCTATTAAAAAGTTGTGTGTAATACAATTTCCCCTTATCCTTTCCTTTGACTAGTTATCCTCTATTACCATTACTACATAGTCAACTGAGTTATTTTTCCAGTCTAAATTTCTTCTGCTGTCCATTTTAAAACAGTTTTAACTCTAACCACAGTTATGATATAGTTAGACGTCATCTTAAGTCAGCTTACTATCAGTACAAGAGTTAATCTCTGACAATATTTTCAAGAATGCTATTCCATTTATGCATCTGTCCTTACTATCATAGCGGAACATTAGTTTAATGTTAATCTCCAACAGTATTTTCGAAAACTCCACTCTATTCATATGTAGATTTTTCTATAAAGTAAGCTGTGCATAATGGAGTTTCCGTATATCATTAAATTCTTTGGCTGCTTTTCTGCTTACATAGTTAGTCAGTTTTGCCATCACTGCATAGTCTGCTAATTAATTTTTCCAGTCCTCAGTAGCTGAGTTATCTTCTGCTTTCTATTTTGAAGCAATTATGACTCTGGCTGCAGTTATCATATATTTGAATCACTCTACCATATTCTTTAGCAGAGTTTCTGGTACAATGCTCAGCAACATGGTCTTGGCAGCCATGATTTTTTTTCTGCATTTCCACATGTATTTCTTTCCATTTTTTATTTTGTCACATGACCACTACATATGGTTAAAAGTTCCATCTAGTGCTTTACATTTCCAACACTTTCCAATGTATTTCTTTCCCATTTTCTTTATATCTTTTGGAATAATATACCACCAGAAATACATCCTGTACAAGTTTTCTCTCAATGCTTGACTAACTGTAAACTTTATATCCTTCATCCACAAAGTTTCCCATTGATGGAACAGTATTTCTTCCTGAAATTTAGCATGCATATTTATTACTTGCTCAGTTTCAGAATCATATTGAAGTAGATGCTTGTAGATTTGTCCTAATAAATGACCTTTTTGCTGTGTAATCAGATTTTCAAAGTTCATCAAGTCTCTTATGGTACCTTTTTCTTCAATCTTGATACCAATTGGTAGTAAATAATCCATTTTATATTTTTCCTTCATCTTTTAATTCTTACTATGACTTAATTCCTCCACGTTGGTCAATCATGCCTCCACATGTTATGGAATTGTCAATTTTCCTTAAATACTTACCATAATATGCTTCTATTGGAGACATCAGAGGGAAAATTGGAGGACTAATTCTCCTTTTAAGTAGTGGCATTTTTTTATTAGACAATCTCGGAGTATATAACTATTGTTTAGTGGTAAAGCTTTTTTGATAGATTCCTTAGTCTATAGGGAACTATGTATTCCTTCTTTCAAATCTGTTGTTTTCAATTTCTTGAGACTTTCATTAGGATTTATGATTCAATCTTGATCCAAACCAAACTGGCTGTATAGTGATATAATTTAATATTAGCTTTTGTGAGGCCTCCTCTCTCTTTTTCATCTTGTAAGATTTTAAATTTGATCCTTGGCTTTTTCGCATTCCAAATGAAAGTATTCAATTCTCTCTGCCATTCTGGAAAGCTTTTTACCTGTATAAAAATTGGTAGCATTTGGAATAAAAAAAATAATTTAGGTAAAACTTTCATTTTTATGATAGAGATTCTTCCCAACCATGACACTTTTAATTTAGACCATCATTGTAAGTCACTTTGGATCTTTGTTCACAATATCTTGTAATAATCCTGAAATAGGGTATCATTATGTCCAGTCACATTTAAACCCAGATACTTAACCAGTTTAGAAGTTATTTTACATCCTGAGACTTGTTAATTGTTTTCTCTTCTTGTTTCATTACAAATTCTGATATAATTTTTGTTTTTCTCTCATTGATTTTATAACTGAAATACGATCCAAATTTTTCACTTTGGTCCATTATATGTTGCATTGATAAATGTGGATTTAAAATGGTCAGAACTGCATCATTCACATGACATTTCATTTCGTATTCTTCTCTGTCTTTTTTCAGGTGCTTAATTTTAGTATGCTGTCTTATTTTTGTAGCTAAAATTTCCAACATGAGAATAAATAAAAGTGGCAATAGTGGACATGTTTGACATGTTCCTTTTTCTAATTGGAAATTATTGGTTAATGTTCCATTTATCCAAATTTTTGTTTATTGTTTAGTATATATATCTAATTCATAAAAGATGGTCCACACTCTAGATGTTGAAGAGTTTTCAATAGAAAGGACCAAGACATGTTATCAAAGGCCTTTTTCACATCTACAAATAAATGCTGCCTCCTCCTTCTTTTTCTTTACAAGCTCAATTAAATTGATAACAAAATGAACATTATTCTTCATAAGTATCTTTGGGACAAAGCTGGTCTGATCTGTGTGGAGCGGGGTTGTGCATTTTCTTAATCTTTCTGACATTATTGAGGTAAAATTTGTATAATCCACAACCCTTTAGTAGTGAGACAGGTCTTTAGAAGTATGAAGTGTGGAGTTGTGGGATCATTACCTTCCTTATATATCAGTGTTATATGGGCTTCCTCCCATGAAGTGGGAGTAATTTAGTTCATTACTCTTTGAAGTGGCAACATTAATTTTTCTTCTAAATATTTGTAATACATTGCTCTGAGGCCATCTGGTCTAGGTGGTTTAAAAGAATTTTTAATATCTTGAGAGATGGTAATTGTTTCATTCAATATTGCTCTGTGTTTCGCTGTAAATTTTTGGCTTCTTGTGTATATTGCTCCATTCCCTATTCTAACACTGTGTCTTTCTTGTATAGGTTTGAAAAAAGAAAATGGTGACCAGATCGTGTATGAAGGGGGACTCAAAAAACCCCCAGGAATTTATTTATTAAAAAATCATGTATTGATTTTTACATATTGAAACTTCAGTCACCTTCAAAGTACTCTTCATTTGATGCAATACACCTATCGAGACATTTTTTCCACTGCTCAAAACAGGTTGAGCAGTGGAAACTCATTGATTTTGATGCCTTTTAGTGCTTCTGCTGTTTTTTGTTTCACCTCTTCCACATTGGCAAAATAGTTCCCTTTGAGGACCTTTTTCATCCTGGGAAACCTTAAAAGTTGCATGGGGTGAGATCAGGTGAATAGGGAGGGTGGGGCACAAGGGTCACGCCGTTTTTGGTCAAAACTGCTGAACACTCAGCTGAACAAAGTTTCATTGCAGTACGTTGTTCATGCAAATCAGCCATCACAAAGTAACATAGAAACACAGAAACAGAGCGAGTCAGAAGGGGTCTCCCGGGCCATCTAGTCTGACCTCCGGCACCATCTGGCTCTGCTCACGACATGCCCACCTTGTGCATGTCCAGCCTATCTTTGATAGGCAAACACATTGAAAGAGTATCCAAAAAAAGCTCACTGAAGCCAAATGCAGCCTCCTGCTGTGTGCACAGATGCAGACGGGCTCTTAGAACACTCACCTCGCAGGGAAGCCTGGACTGCCCTCCAGAAGATCATTCCTGCATTTTTTTGGGTCCCCCCTCTATTTCTTTCCAGTCCGGCACTCTTAAGCACACCACCATACTGGCTCACTCAGTGTCCATTCCCTTCTACTGATGTTACTGCAAACGTTCTAACAGTGAGTGCACCTTAGTCTAATATCTGAGCTTTGACCCGCCTAAGGGGCCAGACTAGTGAAAGAGCCTGGCCTCCTGGAGGCATTGCTCTTGGCTTCTCTGACTCTTGGACCCCTCATCCATCCAAGAAGGGAACAATATGAAGGAGACAGACAGGTCTGTGAGTCTGGTAAATCACTGAGAGAGTGATTTACTCAGTGAGCTAAATGCAGAGCAGAGGATTCAAGTCCAATATTCTCCAGTGGGTAATGAGATATCTTAGCTTCAGATTCTTGTTCCCTGACTTCCACTTCCTTATCTCTGGACTCATACTCTGCCTCTCTTCCCAAAACTGGCATTTGAGCTAGGTTTTTGCCATCATTTTAAAAAGATACGCTACAGGACAAAGATGCCTTAATTGTTCACTGAAACCAGTGCAAGTGCTGTGTGCACACAGATGCTGAAGCAGACGTAGTTAGTGACAGGTTCCAAAAGTAGCAAGCTTAGATCTTTTTCTTTGCTCATTTGGGAATGCAGACCCATTGAAATAGTCAGACTTTAACCTTTCCTGAGAATAAGACAGCCCTCTAGAGTGAAATTAGCAAGCAATCAGGTATAATTTCTAATGGAAAGTGACACCAATTATGCTGAGTTCCTTTTCACATGTTCCCCAGCAGCTTCATATAGCAGCTGAATGGCAACAGTTTGTGCAAAAGTACAAAGCTTGACAGGACAAGCTTTGCAGCAGGGATGATCAAAGCAGTGAGCATGTGTGTCCTGGGGACACCCCCACTTATGTGAAAAGTGACAGAGGCACTGATCCTTGTGTTTCCAGCTGCCTCAGAAGATGGATCCTTGACCCCATCAGCACAGAATAAGGAGGATCTGAGGGAAGGGAAACAGCTTTCTAAATAAGGCTTTAGAAAGATCATGTGAACAAAGTTACAGTGTAATGCAACAGTGATGTAAAATGAGAAGAATGCAATGCAGGAGATGGGTTAGGTTGATTACTCAGCGCCAGACTGAAATTCCAGGGCAGATGTTCTGACAGAATTCCTGAAGTGCCCTGGTCTGCTGCATACCAAAACCAGCACACAAGGCAGGAGGGAAACAAAAGTCCCTTTAACACATGACCAGCTTCTGAAGGATGGCAATTGCATCCAAGGCTGGGCATGGCATACCCGAGCGGCAGCTGCTGGGTGACATAGGGGTGTGTGGAGGGAGGTGCTCTGTGTGCTTGCTATAGGGCTCTGATTGGCCATAGTGCAAACAGGATGCTAACTAGGCTTTGGGGTGGATGCCAACGGCCTTTCCTTAAGTTCAAAGATCTTCTATTATCAGATGTGGGCATGGAATTGATGCAAAATTCTGTCCTTTGCAAGAATTCCTGCAAAGTACAAAACGCCCCCCTCCCCCCAAAAAGTTATTAGGTTCCATTAAACATTAACTGTTTGAACTGAGAAGAACTAAATAACTATTCAACATTTTTACATCAACCTAATTGTGCCTTTATATGTTATAAATATGTATAAATACCCCTGTGAATTCCAAGGGAAAGCAAAAGAGTTCCAATAATGCCAATAGTTCTTGGATAAAACAGCTAAATGTCTTGTAGCACCTTCGATATCAACAAATATATTAAAAGGTGAGCTTTTCTGGACAGCAGGTGATACACTGTCATGGTGTATCACTTTGGACAGCAGGCTATACAATACTTGACACAGCTGTCAGGTATTGGTGTTGAAATGAATATAATTCCATATCTGAAGTTTCACAGATTCAGACTGATACTTCTGGGTATGAACTGAAAATTAGCTTTCCTGACTTCCTATCATGCCACCCAAGAAAGGATCACAAATGCAAAAATTTAGCATCTTGGTGAGGGAAAATAGAATTCCAAAGGTTACATTTCATAATTTGATTTTGCAAATGTACTCATTTTATTCTGCAAATTCAAATTCATCTCTCAAATCAACTCCCATTGGGGTTTGTCAGGCCCCTTCTTTCCAGGTCTTAAGGAAAACTCTGCAGACTGACCTGTTTTTGCTGGCCTTCCTTAAGTCAGGGTCAATGGGTTACCACTGGAGTCGTTTCCTTGAAGTCAATCTCAAGCGTTGTTTGTACTGCTATTTTCTTTTTCTCACAAAAAAATGGCCTTGTAGCAGCTGAGGGCCTGGATGCAAGGGCAAATGCCAAAGAAAATCAAAGGGGAACTACACACCCTACATGTGCTCCCGAACACATTTGCCTGGGTATGTTCTAGCCCATGCTACAGAATGAAAAAGCATGAATTTTTGGCTCTGGCCTCTTGGCAGAGCAGTGGAGCAGCAGAGGCAGAGGCTGGGAGAGAGTGCTGAGGGTGGCCAGGGGACTGGCGAAGGCAAGGCAGGAGTCGGGCAGAGGAGCAGGGGGACAGGAGCCATGGGGAGGAAGGGGGCGGGGCCAGAGAGGCTAGAGGGGCCAGGAGGAAGCAGAGGGACAGGGCCACCAACCTGAGAGGCTTATAAGGCCACACTCAGCCACAGCAAGCCCTTTTCGCTCTTTGCTCTTGGCACAGCAGCGGAGCAGCAGAGGTAGTCACTGGGAGAGAGTGCTGAGGGTGGCAAAGACAAGGTAGGAGCCAGGCAGAGGAGCAGGGGGACAGGAGCAGCAGAGAGGAAGGGAGGTGGGGCCAGAGAGGGCAGAAAGAAGCAGAGGGATGTCGGCATCCCTTAGCTGTGCCCAGGCTGCCTGGGGACTCCCTTTCCTGGGGGCAGGTTTTTTTCCCCCCAATTTAAATTTTTCTTTTATCTTTGCGTGTGTGTGTGGGGTTTATGTCTGGGAGAACTGGGCGAGTGAGGGGTACTGCAGGACAGACAAGGCGAGGGACCAAGGTAGGGTCTCAGCAGAGTTCCCAATGGCAGACCAGGAGATGGCCTTGGCGGGAATCACAGGTGTTGCTGTCCACTGTGACAGCTGTGACATGTTTGCCCTTCTGCCTCAGGAGAGGCAGGAATACACTTGCCCTTGGTGCCAGCTGGTGATGCTCCTAGAGGAGGAGGTGAGGTGTCTGAGGGCTGAGACAGCTCTCCAGGCTCCCCAGGAGCAGTCCCCCTCCAAACAGAGGGTTGAGGGAGGGGCCACAGGAGGAACAGCCGGGGATACATGGAGGCATGTCACCCACAAGAGGAAGAGGCCAGCTTGGGGAGGCTGGGGCTGATGAGGCCTTGGGGGACCAGCAGGACCCCCAGCCTGGAACCACAAGAGGAAAGGGGGCTGCAGCAGGAGAGGCGAGGGCCAGGGCACGGCCACTGGGAAGAGATGGCGGCAGGTAATCATCATCGGGGACTCCCTGCTGAGGGGCACTGAGGCGGTGGTGTGTCGCCCTGACCTTGAGGCGAGAGAGGTCTGTTGCCTGCCAGGCGTGTGCATCCGGCATGTGAAGGATAGAATGGAGCTTCTTGTTCGCTCCTGGGATCACCAGCCACTTGTGGTTGTGACCGTAATAAAGCGGTCCTTGATTCAGTAAAGAGGAGACTATCAGGTTTCCAAGGAAAGCCCTTCCCAAAGAGAGCCTGAACACCAGATCTAGTTTTAAACACTATGCATGTAACATTCTATGATATAAAGAATACAGACGTATAAGAATGTAAGTTCAGCAATCATCAGCAACAATATCAAGAGGCCTCATTCACACTTGCATTCATGCTCACAGCCCATAGACCCTCTCGGTGATCCATCGGGACTCTGGGTGACCAGTTGCAGTGCTGTTCTGGCACACACAGGAGCTGGAAAGCCCAGTCATTTTATACCTTAAAGTTGACTCAGCTTAGTCCAACTGGATCAAACTGGATCATTTTATACCTTAAAGTTGTCAGCTTAGTCCAACTGGATCAAACAGTAAACTCCTCTGAGCAGAGCCGACACAGAACATGCTGGTCTTTATCTTGAACGCACGCACTCTCATCACATTCCATTCTCTCTCTGGATGGTACAGCATGGGCTTATCTTATCTGTTATGTTCCATTCTCCAACCACTCCCGGCCTCTCAGTTTTCTCAGTCTGGTCAGTCCCATCATGCTTTTTCATTCTTCATTTTCTTCTGGGCCTTAGGCCTTCAGGAACCCATGCACACTGTAACATACAGATCCATGTGGGCACAAATGATGTAGCCAGGCAGGGTGTGGTGGGGGGATCACCAGAGACTTCGAGGCCTTGGGGAAGAAACTCGAGGAACTTAAGGCCCAAGTGGCCTTCTCATCTATCTTACTGGTCCAGGATTTGGGCCAGGCAGGGATAGGAGGGTCGTCAAGGTGAACAACTGGCTTACGGTGTGGTGCCAGAAGGAACACTTCAGGTTCCTCGACCAAGAGAAGAGGAAGGAGAAGGCTAGGGGCTCCAAAGAAAGGAAGCTGTGGGAAGGAGTTGAGGTGCATGTACACTAACGCTAGGAACATGGGTAATAAGCAGGAAGAGCTTGAAGCTCTCCTGGGAATAGGAGGGTATGACCTGGTGGGAATCACAGAAACTTGGTGGGATGAAAGGCAAGGCTGGAATGTGAACATAAAAGGGTATCACCTTTTTAGAAAGGACAGCAAGGGAAAGAGAGGTGGGGGCGTGGCTTTATATGTCAGGGAAGGGCTAGGATGCAGTGAGATAGAATGCAGCACAGATGGGGATTTGGTAGAGGCAGACTGGGTGAAACTTAGGGGTTTTGACAGGGAAAGAGACCTGACAGTGGAGATATATTATCGCCCTCCAGGTCAACTTGAGGCCCTGGATGATGTCCTGACAGACCAGATTCTAAGGCTATCTTAGGAGAGGGACACAATAATTATGGGAGATTTCAATCTCCCGGATATTCATTGGGAGACTCACTCAGCGGTGACAGCCAGGTCACATCACTTCCTAGGTGCTATAGAGGGAGGGATTTTCAAACAGAGGGTCCGAGAGGCAATGAGGGGGGGGGGATCCTTGACTTGGATTTGACCAACAGGGAGGAGCTGATAGATGAAGTACTGATGAGGAGAGCTCTGTATGCGAGTGATCACTCCATCCTTTGCTTTGAGATCAGGGGAATGGGGACGGGCAGCAGGTCAAGCACGAGAAGCTGGGACTTCAAGAGGGCCAACTTTGGCCAACTGAAGACCAGACTGGGGAAGGTCTCCTGGGATAAGGTAAGCGAGTTGAGGAGGGGTGGATAGCACTCAAAAGGGAGGTTTTGGAGGTGCAAGCCTTGACGATACCTCTAGTTAGTAAGGTAGGGAGGCAGAGGAGAGCGCCGCCATGGATGCAAAAGGAGGTGGTCAGCGGGATTAGGCAAAAGTGGAACCTCCGTAGGAAAGTTTACTGGGGCAAATAGACAAAAGGGTATACCAGGAGGAGGAGGCCCGTTGCAGAAGGATTCTTTGCAAGGCTAAGGCTGATTATGAGCTGAGACTTGCCAAGAATATCAGGAGCAACAAAAACGGCTTCTATCAGCATGTAAATAGGAAAAGGAAGGGGAGACGAGCAGTGGGACCGCTAAATAAGGAGGAAGGTGATCCAGTCACTGATACGAGGGAACAGGCACAGATGCTAAATGACTATTTTGCCTCTGTGTTTTCCCCAAAGCAGGATGGAGGAGATCTGCATAGGAGATTAGATGAGGCTGGGGACTTAGGGGCACAGATTAGAGTCACTCCCCTCGAAGTCGAGGGGCTCCTCAGGGCACTGGACATTACAAAGGCGCCAGGCCCTGATGGGTTACACCTGAGAGTACTTTGAGAGTTGGTCGGGGTTCTCTCACACCTGCTGGCATCCATTTTTGAGGCCTCATGGAGAACAGGTGAAGTTCCAGAGGACTGGAGGGTGGCATCAGTGGTCCCAATTTTCTAAAAGGGTAGTAGAAGGACATGGGGAATTACAGACCAGTTAGCCTTACGTCCATTGTAGGAAAAACAATGGAAAGGCTCATAATAGTGAGAGATCTAGTGATGCTAGATAGGGAAGGGAGGCTGGCGGCCACACAACACGGTTTCCGCAAAAACAGGTCCTGCCAGACAAACCTTGTGGAATTCTATGACAAGGTTTTGAGATGGCTAGATAGAGGGGATGCAGTGGATGTGGTTTACCTGGATTTCAGCAAGGCCTTTGACAAAGTGCCCCATGATATCCTGGTGGAGAAACTGAGGAGTTTTGGGATAGACCAAAGCACTGTCTGATGGATTAGGGCATGTTTGACTGACTGAAAGGTAACCATTAGTGGGGAATCATCAGGATGGTAGCCAGTGACAAGCGGGCTCAATCCTGTTTAATCCAGGCGGGCTGTCCTGGGCCCAATCCTGCTTAATCTTTTCATCAGTGACATGGAAGAGGGGGTGAACAGTCTGCTGATCAAATTTGCAGACAACACTAAAACTGAAGAAGTGGCCACAACTGAGGAGCAGGTACTCCAGATCCAAAAGGATTTGGACAGACTATGGAAGTGGGCAGGAGACAACAGGATGGTGTTCAGTGTGGGTAAGTGCAAGGTCTTACACTTGGGGCATGGGAATGGGTGTCATAAGTACAGGTTAGGGGATAAGTGGCTGGAGAGCAGCACTTGTGAAAGGGACCTTGGGGAACTGGTTGACTGCAGGCTAAAAATGAGTCAGAAGTGTGATGCAGTGGTCAAGAGGGCGAACGCCACCCTTGGTAGCATAGCCAGAAGTGTGGCTTCTAGATCAACAGAGGTATTACTACCACTCTATATGACTCTGGTGCGCCTGCAACTGGAGTATTGTGCTCAGTTTTGGGCCCCTCATTACAGGAAGGATATAGCCAGGTTAGAGTCAGTGCAGCGTAGGGCCACAAGATTGGTGGCCGGTTTGGAGGGGATGGGGTATGAGGCGAGACTGAGGGAACTGGGTCTCTTCAGCCTGGAGAAGAGGAGACTCAGAGGGGATCTGTTGGCGACATACAGATATGTGAAGGGGTGTCACATGGAGGTGGGTAGAGATTTATTCTCCCCTGCAGAGGAAAGCCGGACGCACTCCAAAGGAGCAAAGCTCAGGGAAGCAAGGTTTAATTTAGCTGCCAGGAAGTACTTCCTGACAGTTAGGACCCTGAGGGTATGGAATGGGCTTCCATGGGAGGTGGTTGAGGCCCCATTGGTGAGGGTGTTCAAAGATAGGCTAGACATGCTCATGGTGGGCATGTCGTTAACAGAGCCAGCTAGAGCCGGGGGTCAGACTAGATGGCCTGGGAGACCCCTTCTGACTCGCTCTGTTTCTATGTTTCTATGAATACTGTACTCTATTCACTAGGCTGCCACTGATGACACATCTCTGTGTTCCATAGTTCCCTAGAGATATTCATGGCTTTTCCCTTAGAGATATTCATATAGGGTTTATGGCAGTTCACATATTCATAAGTACAGATTGTTTGTAACCCAGATGTTCATAACGCAGGGACTACCTATGCATGCATCTAGAAAACTTTATAGGCAATCAAATCAATCAATCTTTATTGTGCAGTACTAGACCTGACAAATTATGGACAATTATTAAATAATATAAGGGTTGTGATGAGGATGATCCGTGTTGTTATTGGAAAATTCTATGGAGGACCCAAGTAAAACTGGGCTGCCAAACTGGGCAAGTGGGGGTGAAAAGTATGGGCTGAGCACATCTTCTTTGGCAGGAGTACCCTTACTTCCCCCTCCTTTTATTTTTGCATCTTTTTTTCATGCAGAGGGGAGACAAGAGCTCTCTTTTCAACAGCTCAGCTACAATTTTCTTTCCTTCATACTATCCCATGGAGAGCTCTTTTGAAACAGGGAAGGATAGCGAGCTATCCCTCAATTTCAGCACATACTGCCAATCCTGGAGAAATGGCAGCCAAATGTTACCAGATTGTTAAATGCATGCACCTTTTCACAACATTCCTTCTGTTTGCATTTCTCAGTTTTTTAGCTCCTCAAAAAAACATAGATGTGGTAGAAATTCAAACCCCCAAGAGCTCCAAACTCTCCCATATGAGCACTCAGACAGTTTTTGATATTATCTTGCTTTCTTGGCAGAGCATCATTTTCTGTCCAATGGAAAACGACTCTGTCCACACAGCACCACTACCATGATGACCAGTAAAGTGCGGGTGGATGAAGGGAATCTGGCTGTGCATCTTAAGCACAAAAAAGTATTTTTGAATCTTCCAAAATTATGATATTGCATTGCAATTAGAATGCAATTTAAAGACATTTAAAAACAATTACGTTGCTCTTACATCCCTGCTAATTGGCACTTCAGCTGTTTCCTGGCATCCTTTTTTGGGAAATTGTGACTATGATACTTTTAGCATTGCATGAGTAACACCCCCACCCCCAGTTAAGCTGAAATAGCTCAAACATCTATAAAATTGTTTAAAAGTGCCTTGCTTAGTATTTTGTTTTCAAGAGGAGAAACAGGACCCTTTTTTGTTTTTTTGTTTTTTTTCTGGTTCTTTTTTTAACAGTTTCGTGTGCTCCTTGTCATAATCTTGCTGCTGGCTGGTCCCATACTGGTCACTGTAAGGCTAAATGCATCACTTATCCTTCCTTGTATGCATCTTTCAAAGACATTCTGTATCCTGTCAGGAAGGAGGCTGTTAGGGCATGCTTTCTCCCTACATATCATCTATCTACTCAAAGGACATTTTTTCACACAGGAATACATTCCTATAGCCTGTGGTTATTGGGGAACAATATTTTGCTATTCCATATTCTCTTTCTCAAAGCTTGAATTGTTTCTCAGCTTTTGGTCACACTAAGGGCACAATCCTTTGGCCTTCCAGCATTACCTGGGAAGCCAGGGGATTCTCCAGACTGTCAGCACCAAGGTTGTATGAAGGCCATCTAGGGAGAGATCTCCATTGCTGAGCCTCACACTAGGCATAAGATGCAGCTATGGCAGGGACAATAGAACTGCACCCTAAATACATCAGTCGGTGCACATTTTCCTGTCTTCCTGAAGGCTCCTTAGAGAAAGCTATCAATATCTTGCACATTAGACAAAGGCTATTTGAGTTACAAAGTCTGCCTCTCAACTCTAATCAATGCAGAAGACCAATCTGAAAGCCACAAATTATGAAATTATTGTATTATTAAAATGACGTGCAACTGAAAGAAGTGCTTATATTTTTTGCCATTAGAATGGACCCGTTTTGGGTAAAGAGAGAGTAAAATGTTTTAAATTAATTAATTAAATGAATAAATTATGAGATAGCTATTACATGGATGGCATTACACAGCAGACCTGTACAAAGGGAAGCAGTGGAGCCAAGGGCATTGCATCAGGGTAAAAAATCACTTCTTTTCACCCGGGCCAGAAATTACTGCCCTGGTCACTTCACTGTCTGCTCATTGACTGGGACAGTTAACAAAGAGCTGACTTGCTGAGGGACTCATGGCACTGATGCTCCCGAGGCAACTGCACTGAGTTCCCCGCGCAGATTGCGCTGATGCATCCATGCCAACTGTTGAGTGATGCACAGAGAGAATTGCTGCTTATCTGGAAAACGTATCTTGAGATGCATCCTTGATGCTTTTAAGCTGCCCGCACATGCACACATGCACAAGTACAATCCCTTAGCACCTTCTTTCCCTGCCTGCTTTCTAAAATACTTCTAGCAGCATTATTTGTAATGATATGCAGACTGCCATCCAATGCCTAGCTCGGTTATCTTCACAGTGTTTCTGCTTGTGAAGAGCAATTATTATTCATATCATATGGATATATTCTTTGTGAGCCGCCCCGAGGCTTTGTTGCGATGGGGGTGGCATAGAAATGTTTTAAATAAATAAATAATAAATTACCAAGGAGGGAAGGGTACGACTGTCGCATGCTCTTGACAGCCAAGCAGTCCATGATCTGAAGGCCAAACTGCATGAGAGGTTGGCAGTTCCACATGCAGAAGTGTGGAAGTCCATCAACTGCATGGAAAGAAGGGTCAAGGCCCTGTTTTTAAAAGGGCACACAAGTGCTATGTCCCAGCAGCCCCTTTCACCAAGAACCCTTTTCCTAGGCTGAAGAAAAGCTTGCTTGATGAGCGGATCCGTTTGGGAGGCAAACCACGGGCACAGGAGGGCAAATGCTGGGTGATGGATCAGCTGGCCACATCATTATGCAAGTTATGAATTTGATGGATGGAGGTTCTCTGTTTATGCGATTTTGAAGGAATAGCAGATCTGAATGTAGAGTAATGCAAAATTTTGAACCACTGCTTTATTATTATTATTATTAGAACATTTCTATGCCGCCCCTTGCCGAAGCCTCGGGGCAGCTTACAAACACAATAAAATACAATAAAATACAAAAATAACAATATAAAATTAAAATTAACAATATAAAATAAATAAAAATATAAAATATAAAAGAAGTCGCCCTGGCCAGATAAATAAGCAAATATCGTTAACAATTAAAGTGACGTTTAAATAAAAAGGTCATAACGTTGTACTTTATGTAACGTTACATAACGTTGTACTTTATGTAACGTTGTACTTTAGCTTCTTAAACCTCTCCCTAAGAGGCTGGGAGGAATGTCTCCTGCCATGCACTTCTGAAATTGAGATTGAATTGGCCTAGAAATCACACTACATGATCACTATACACTGTTTCCTATGGCTATATGGGGAAAAGAGGTCCCTATATGGCACCTGAAAACAATTTTCTGCAATTTCTTAAAATTCCTGCCCCAGGATAGGCATAAAAATACTTGATTAACTTGGTCTAAACTATCAAAATATTAAAAAATTAATTTAATTTAATTAAAAAATTAAAAGGTCAAATCAGGGCTTGTTATATATGATCATTACAAATATGCCAGATTCGATATATGGACTTACTGATTTTGAATCTGGGCAGCATAATTCCTTTTTCTCACCCTTGCATCTTTTCACTTGCAAATCTTTACTTGTAAAAACAGCACCTACCCCATGTTTCCTATGTGAATTCTATATTCAAACATTTACAACAGTCATCTAATGGCCTATCTATTGCCTCATAAGAAAGACCAAGAAGTAACAGAACTTTACCAAGAGAGAGAGAGAGAGGAAGAGAAGCCAAAAATGAGCAATAGCATTGGGAAGAATTGCACATTCCAAAAAACCACACACGGTGTGGTCTACTTTAATGTTTCGGTTATCTAAGAGCAATTCAGAGGGAGGGCTAAATGAAAACCTGCTTGTAAAGTTACATTATTTTAACATTACTGAAAGAAAAATCAAAAATCAAAGTTATTGAATTCCTTCTGAATTACAGGACTATCAACACATCCGACTTTCAACACTGGAAAACCTACCTTAGGATAGTTCTGTTTTCCTCTGACATATTGGTCAGACAAGAGGAATGGACCAGTCTGGGATGATTGTGCTTCCAAATCTGAATTCTTTGTCCCTTCACAATTGCTGGACAATAAATCCTTTCCTGGTAGAGGAATCCCACTTGATTCGTAGCTTGGGGGCAAAAGCCAGGCTTCTGCATGTCTATAACTCTCTCCTGCAAGGGAAAAAACCCCCTCTCACTTCCTTTCAGCCTTAATCATTTTACAGCTAAACCCCACAGACTTTTGAGCTCACACATAACTGCCACTGCACCCTTGCCAGTGGGAGTTTTGCCTGAGCACAAAGGGCTGGATTTGGCTGGAGTTTGAGTGAATACCACCCATCTGTTTGTGCCTTTTCTTCATTAGTTCATGGAGCTCATATGATGTACTTTCATCCATGTGACCTCTTACTATATCCATCATTCCATTTCTTTCTTTCCTATCAGAGTGAAATTGGACACAGCCCTCCTCCTGCCTACACCCCTATGTCAGGAGTAAGTATTTCACAATCAGCCTCCATCATTTTAGGGGTTTGTTTGTCTTTTTCCAATGTATTATTTCTTCTGTTTTTCTTCATAAATTCCACCATGCCTCTTGCCAATTCTCATTCCCTAAATCTAGTGCCAGAATTCATTATGTCCTGTGATACTGAGCATAGGTGAACAAGCATGTTTCTCTAGTCCCAGTAAAAACCCTATTTTGAACTCAGAACTCTGCAAAATCAAACATTGCCATTGATAGCTGCTTCAGAATAAGTTTCCATTTTACCTTATTGGCCAGCATTGTTAATTCATTGTTCAGTCACATTCTCAGCTTTCCTGAGAACTAGAAATGGTTACAATTTCTTGTGCATCTGAAAGCATCGCATTGGAAAAAAACACTGCACAGATGGAGGTGTTGCCTTGAGTCTTGCATTTCAGGTGGAGCTACCTCAATGTGAGTCACCATTCCAACCATTCATCAACTATCTGATTTAAGGAGGTGCTCCGTTGTCTTCAAATGTGAGAACCATCTCTGTTGTTGAAGAAAAGTTTTGCTCAAAGGAAGAAGAAGCTGGCAGATAACAGATGTTGATAAAATTGGCCTTATTAAAAAGGTCGGTTCCTAGTGGAAAGAAAGGGTCTTCAGTTGTCAGTGGCCCAATCTGGATGGTGCAAGTGTCTCTCCAACCTTTATGTGTCTGTGTGGGAGAAGAGTCTGCATTCATTCTCCTCTACAACCTGCTTCTGTCCTGCGGTGGAAGATACAAGATGGCATAGCCCCAAACAAAATAATTGTGTCTGGCATAGGAAGCATGCAGTTTAGAGCTATGTCTGTTGGATTTTATGTGGTTCTTCAGTGACTCGAGAGCTGGGACAGTCATCTCAAGAAGGTAGAGAAGAAATGCATGGCCAAGCACAGGAGAGCTAAAGTATGCCTTAAACAGAGCCAGTGCTAACATATCATCACTGCTAAGCAGGCCCAGAACAGCCAGGAGGTGCAGTTGGGCCACCTCCTTGCCACTGACATTCCTCCTGTCGGTGATGCCACCTCTGCTTCCTGTGTTAGTAGTGTATCTCTCCTCACTGTTTATTGGGGGGGGGGTCCTGCCCCCACACTCATGGATGGTAAACTTTTACAGAGCAGAAAGTGGGACAGTGGGAGACAAAGTGGGCTGTTGTGGACTGGTGCAGTCCCAGGGCAGACTTCAATAGAGATAACAGCCCAGAGGCTGGAAGAGACCCAGAGGTTCTTGGTCCAAGAAGCAGGAGCATCAGTCCCAGTGCCATTCCAGTGCTAAGCTCTTTCTCATGGTATTATGTAACAATATGAATGAATAAATAGTTAAGTGCTGGATTTCTCCCTTTTAACAAACATATAAAATACAGAAATAGTATTTAGACAGTAAAATGCATAATGGAGGAACTGTAATATTTCCCAAGGAAGTCAGAAATCATTCTCAGTCAGGTTAAGGTGTAGTTCCACTTCAGGAACAGATCCAGTGTGTGTATGCATGGGGGGGGGGGGGTTCCATCTTCAGCCTGGAGTAGCTGGGGGTATGTGTAGGACTTTGGATCCAGCAGATCTGCCACAGGATGGCTTCTCCCTCATGAGGCTTTCTGCACATGGGCTGGGGCCAGCAGGCCAAAAGGTGGATTTCCACCGGTGGAGTTCCCTTCTGCAGGTGGGCTGGCACAAAGATGTTTCTGCCCCATCCTAACTCCCTCCAGTGAGCTAGGACTGGCTGAGTGTTACAATGGCCCTTACGGTTGCCACTGAGTTTTTTCTGAAGTGAAAGTCTAAGGTGTATTAGCTTGGGGAAAACATCAGGATTACTCTACAAAATCAGTTTGGTAGGGGTGGGAGAATTCTTGAGGAAAGTTCTGCATAGTCCCATATCACATCCAAAGCCAGGCACTGATAGGAGTAGAAGTAGAGAAAGTGAGATATTATTTGAAATGGTACAACAAGTTGTATTATTTAAATGAAAGCAATGACAGAAATCTCATCCTGAAATGTTTCATTTGCCTTTTCTTTTTGAAATGTTGGCAACAAGTAAATGGGCTTCCTGTGTTTGCTCGTTTTGTTTTGTTCTGTTTTGTTTGAAAATAATGTATGTGGTAATACAGGAATTGGAGCAAACCATCCTAAGGTCTAGTCCTAAAGGATGGTTCTTTATAAGCACATTTTAATTTTTAATCATGTTAAATACAGAACTCTTTCATGAAATGGTATCAGTGCTGCTTCCACTCTGCTTGATATCCAGGATGAAGCGAGCAGGGCCTGTGGAATTTGCTCTAAGCAATGACCTAAGAACAAACCTCTAGAAAACAATGTGTTCTCTTGAGTGGATGGAACGTTATGCGCCTGAAAGCCACCTAGGCCTACCGGTACGTGTGCCACTCCCTGACGCAGGGCTCTGTGTTTCTTGCAGAACCAGTTTATCTACAGAGATGGCAGCTTGACTACGGAACAAGGGGTCCTTTTGCCATACCGAGCTGCCATCCCAAGCATGGCCCCAGAACCCCCCATCATGCAAAGTGCTGCTGAGATTTGTGATGACAGTTGCTGTAATGGCACTTTACGGAAACAAGGATCCAGCCTTCCTCAGGAGGACAGCGTCACTCAGAGGTACAGCGCTGACCCAACAGTTTTTCTGCCAGAGCGAGGACCCAGAAACGAGCTGGATGAAGATGGGTACATGACGCCAATGCCAGAAAAGTCCAAAACAGGTACATATGCATGTGTCATAATGACCATGTGTGTTTTATCTGCTTCTGAACAAGACTGGAGTTTCATCTGAAGGGTTCTGCTGTTAAGAATAGTGGCTCATACCAGCTGGCTTCCAGAGGCTCTTCGTTATCACATTTGTATCCCACCTTTCTTCCAAGGCACTCAGGGCAACACCCTGTAAATCTGAGTAGGCTGAAAGGAAAGGGTAAGGGAAACATCTGAGGTGTCCCTGCATTAGATCTACTGATTTATAATGTTCACAGTAGGTTTCCCTGGGAACAGAGGACGAAAGACAGCTCATGCATTTTACAAATGAATGTGAAAACAATTGCTTGACTTGGGTAGGACCAAAGCCCACATGCAGATGTGCAGAGAGTGAGAATGAGAATGAAGAGGGGAGAGAGACCTAGGACAGTATTCTGTGTGTGGACTGTGCACTAGTGGGACTCCTGAAGGATCCACAAAGAGCAGAAATACTTGTTTCTAGAGAGGGACAAGTCGACAGAGCTTGCAGGAAGAGCTCTGCAGTGTTCCTGTTTATGTCTGGGGTTGCATCCAAAGGCACTGCTGCCTGCGCAGGGAGTCCCCTCCCTGTGAGCACTGGAAAGAGCAGAGGTGCAATGACTGTGTGGGATGCTGCCCTTTCCCAGTATGTCGCCAGTTTGTGACCATCTCATTAAGGCCACATAGCCTCTCTGGGGGAACAAAGCAACAGAAACCCAAAAGGCAAGGCTGTTGCTCAAACATTTTTGAAGTTACAGGGCAAAGACTGTAGGAGGTAATAAAAATAAAGTTAAATGTGTTATACAGAGAGGAGGGAACAATTAATCACCAAATACATTGTAAAAGAGATGGAGAGGTTCAGGCCTTCCTGGTCAAACTCCAACACTTGGTACTATAAATAATTAAGCTGGGCAAGATGAGCTTCCTTAATCCATTAAGAATGTGATTAATCTGCGGTCTGTCCTTCCTTACGACCTCCCACCACCCTTTTGCTCTGCCTAACCACACTTGGTGGCCCAGAGTCACTTGTTCCATACCTAAACCACCAAAGGGCAGATTATGGATGCTGTATATGAGAAAGAAGTTTTTTAAAATGTGCAGAAAAGGCCAAAAGCACATTTTATATTTTTGTATTCAAGCAGATGAATAACTTGTGAACATTTCTTGTTGCAAACATCCGCACATGTTTCCCCTTGCCTCCTCTGTAGTAATTCTACTTAAAACCCACCGAGTCTCCAAACAGCCCTGTTGACCTCCTTGTAACTTCCCCCTCTGCAGCCCACGGGCTTTTGGTCTGTGTCAGACATACTCCTTTGCAGAATACAATAGCTGAGACCTGGAAGATCAGTCAGCACATATGTCCAGACCTGAAATGCCATGCTGATATCTCACCAAGGAGAGATCTTGCTTCTGAGAAAGCTTTCAGTAATCATTCGAACATGAAATCTTTTGAGATGCTATGCAAGGATAGCTTCACTTCCTTGCTAAACACTTGGATACCTTCTACATTTTTATCTTTTCAGCACTGCTTAAATCAACATATTGATATTCAAGAGTGTGTTAGCTTTCTCCTTTGTTAAATGTTATCTGAGAAATTATTCTTTTTCTGTGCTTCTTTTAATTGCACTAATGGCAACTTCACAATCTGCCAGATAATGTTATGATTATGAAGATTATGATAGTTGCTGTTTCCCTGAGGCTGAGTGAAAGCGAAGTAAAGAGGAGACATTTTTAGCAATCACAAAATGCTATAAGTAGTTTTGGCTCAGCTCTGTGAAGGTATATCCTTAACTTCTAGCATCCTCTGGCTGCCAGTGGAGAGCCACAGGGCTCCTTCCCATGGAAAGCGACACGCAGGCAGGCATGCCAGGCAGAGGCTTCTGATATGTCACGTAAAACTGGCTGAGCATTATTCGGAAGGGCTTGTGTCAAAAAATCAGGCTGAAGGTGAAGTAAATATTAACCTTTTATTTCAGACTTCCATGATCCCACAGAAGTTTTACAAGTTGTGCATCTGTTTTATTTTATCAGTAATAAAATGTGCAACACTCATCTATAATCAGTGAAATGCACTGCTTTACCTGAAACAAATGTGCAACAATTGATGCAGACTGACTGACATTAACCAAAGTCTTAATTTTGGATTTTCCTGTTCCTGTCAAGCAGCTGGTTTTCCCTGACCTGAAATAAGCTGCAATTTATATCAATCTAAAGTCAGGTGTGGGCAACTCTGTATTATATAGTTGGTAGGTAGGTAGGTAGGTAGATATTAAAATAATTAGCAAACCCCCTTTCTTCCATGCAGATGCCATGGTAGTATACAATCAATAGGACTATAGTCATATAAAAACGAAATACAATAAAACCAATGAGATAATATGGAAAACAGTTGAAAGACAACTGATGCAATGAGACAAACAATTCAGCTTAAATTGCCTGGGCAAGTAAAGCACTGGGAGTATTGAAATCGTGGTGCCAGGCATATCTCCATGGGGAGGCTCTCCCAAAGGTGAGCATCTACAGAAGAGAAGGCACTTAAGGTACTGAAAGTGCTTGGGGAAGAGGCTCACTCAGTGCTGATAGGAAAAGTCCCTCCTTCTGATGTTTGGGTCCCATTGTAAGATATGCACCAGCTCCCTGAACTGGATAATGAGCACCAGCTGCCTGGACAGCGCAATCAGATTAGGTGTCATGTGGCATCACCTCGCTGGGCCAGTTCAGGTTTCTGCAGCTGGTGAAGCATCTCAGTCATTTTCAAGAGCAGCTCCACATACAGCAGTACAGAAGCCCACCCACACCATTACCAGGACATGGCTCACTGTAGGTGGCCAGGAGCGGCCATGGCTGCTAAGTCCACTTGCCTCTCCAGGGACAGAGCTGTGTCAAAGCTGTTGTTTCAGAGGAAGCACAGTCCCGCCTGCACCAGGTCTTTTAGCCAGTCCCTGGACATGAAAACTGCAGTACCTCCATCTTGTCTGGCTACAACTTCAGCTTGTCCCTTATGCAGTTCATTAGGCACTCCAGCCACTAGTTGAGTACTCACTGATGTTAGATGCTGATCCCTATGAAGCAATATCTACTTGATAGATAGCTAGGAATTAACTGCATTCCCAGAGTGAGCAATTGTTTTGTGAAAGCTTCTAAGAGCTCCTTGCCTTGGCCCACCGAAGCACATTGAGCACTCATCAGGACAAGGCTTGTGCTTTTTTCTTCCTACAATACTTTGAGATCTTTTGCACTTCTTCATGGCCCACCTGAACAGTGGTCCACATAAAAAGATGACACATGTTGGCTTTGAATTAGCTTCCATTCAGAGATGGCTTGTAGTTTGATTAACAGTTCCTAATTATACTCTCTAGATCACCTGAACCCAGTGGAGGAGAACCCCTTTGTGTCTCGGCGGAAGAATGCTGATCTTCAAGCGCTGGACAACCCGGAGTATCACAACAGCCAAAATGGGCAGCCCAAAGCAGAGGACGAGTATGTGAATGAGCCATTGTACCTCAACACCTTTCCCAGCACCTTCGAGAATTCGGAGTACCTGAAGAAAAATGGGCTTCCACTGCCAGAGAAACCCAAGAAAGCATTTGACAACCCAGGTTACTGGAATCACAGCCTGCCTCCACGAAGCACCCTGCAACATCCGGACTACCTTCAGGAATACAGCACAAAATATTTTTACAAACAAAATGGAAGGATCCGGCCCATTGTGGCAGAGAACCCAGAATACCTCTCAGAGTTTGCCCTGAAGCCCGGCACTATGCTGCCTCCTCCACCCTACAGACACCGAAACACAGTGGTGTAATCCTAAAAAAATCAAGAACCCGTACCAGCACTCTCTTTTCTCCCTCTTGTCCCCCCTCTTCCCCCCACTCTCTTTTTCTTCCTTTCCCTTCTCCTTTTCTTGCCAGTTCTTCCTCAGTTTGGTGTCTGCAAATGGAAAGATACATGCAAATAATTTGTTCCAGGAATCTGGGAAGAGAGAAAAGTAGAGAAGGAAAGCGGGAAAAAGCCTGGCTCACTTTTGATGTACCTGGAGGACAAGAAAGCCAGTGGATGCTCACAAAAGCCAGGGGCAGTGTAGCTGCTGTCAAGCTAGTTCTCTATGTCGTGGTTCAGCTTGGATGCTGCAGGGAAAGTAACACCATGTCAATATCTATCAGCAGGAAGTGCTGAGAGCAGCTGGAGCATTCCTGGAGAAAGCAATGCAATTTTGGGGTGGGAGGGTAGGGAAGGACAATTTTTCTACCATAAGTGATGATACAATAACTGAGATTGAGAATCCAACTTCTTTCTTTAACACTTTTTATTCTGCCACCTAAACAAAATGGCTAACCCAGCTCGCCATACCTGTCTGCTTCACTGTGGCCATCCAAGGGATAATGTTGAAGACCCTACAACTCTCATCTTCTGCTAGCTCCCTTTTTTCCATCCCATCTGCAGTCTGGGGTCCATTTCCTAACTGCACAAAGACTTTGTTACTTCATGCTTCTGTGCATGACATTACAGGTTTTCTACAGGTCCATAGAAGAACAAACATTTTGAAAGCAAAAATGATTTTGAGACACAAAATAATAGGGAAAGAAAAACCTCTCACTTTTGACAGCAAGACACCAACCACGATTTATATGCACAGAGCCTCCTGTTCATGTTTTCTACTCGTTGAATACAACATGTAGTAATTCTCCCCTTCAGCTCCTTTTGGTTTATCAGCTAATGTTGGGAAGCCGTGGGCAACTCTGGGGGCTGGACGGAGGAAGAAACATGACCACATTTTTTATGAAAGCCACTGGCTGGTGTTTTTCCTTTGTTTGTTCCCAGGTTTTGTTTCAACATGGTGACCTGCTGGTGAAGAGACAGGGCTGGGAGGGAGACTTAAAAGTGAAAAGAAGAAACTGGCCGGGTAAAATGCACATGGCAGATCACTGGAAAATTAGTTTGCACTTAAGCTATGTTTTTACTTTATTTTATTTTATTTTATTTTATTTTATTATTTTATTTTATTTTATTTTATTTTATTTTATTTTATTTTATTTTCATCCTCACTCTGAACTGTATTCTGGAATCTGAATGAAGCAATATGGAAGTGACCAGCAAAATAAAATAATTTAAAATGTAAAATGAATTATTATTATAATAATATATAAATATATATGTGTGAAAAACATGACTGTGGAAATGTCAAAACAAAATGAAATCAAGTCTTTGGGATTTCATTGTCCAGTGCAACTACTGCTCATGGGAATACTGTTGAAGGAATAACTAGCTTTAACATTGCATCGTGAAGGAAAGTGGAGCAAACAAAGTGGGTAAGAGGGGTGGGAGGGGTGTATAGAACTGACTTGGGCTGACCAACAGACTGCTGTGAGACTGCTGTGGAGGATTATTGCTCTGGCACAAGGAAGCCACTAAATGTTTTAGAAATTAGGGGCATGCATGGCTGTTATGTTCTCATTCAAACCTGTAAATAATTTCAGTCTCCCAGCACGTTCTCTTCACTTTTGGCTTTTACATGCTGATTTTTTTAAAGTCTTAGATTTCTTTCATGGGGGTGGGGTGCTTCCATGACTGCCATGATTTTTGTTTAAGCTAGCATTTAATTGTAGCTTTGAAATGGACTGGTGAGCTGGGACAAAGACAAGAAGATGAAAAGTCACCCTCATTCTCCTATCCTAACGTTTGCAATGAAATTGTAGGAGGGGCAAGAATAGCTTAGTGTATGCACTTTAGTATTTATTGAAACCACAAGCAGAATGATGGTAGGGGAACAGTGTGGAAGTCAAGGGTCATTTTAAAGAAGCGTGTTGGCGCCCCTGCCATAAAGGCATAGGTCATCCTTTGCAGGTTGGCATTTGCAGAAGTCTACTGATAAACATTCATTAATTAGGTTTTTTATGTGATGCCCTGCCCTCTGTCTGTCACAGAACAAAGTATCCATGTCTAGGAAAGAGAATGCATAAAGAAAACTCTCTCAGTTTTAAACGTAGTTTAGCTGAGGGGTGGACAACCTCCAGCAAGTGCTGGCCATCACCCCACATCTCCCACCCAAATTCTCACCTGGGTGAGTACTTCTGGAAGTGCAGTTCTACTTGCAAATAAGGATGCACTCACCACACACCTTGTCTGCTTGCTAAATGGTTGCCTCTGGTACTGGAGCAAATCTGGGGTGTGAACAGGGAGCTGAAAATGGCCATTTGGGTAGCAGAGGGATCCCAAGGCTGTGGTAATCAAGGCTGGACTCATTGCATTGCAGGATAGTCCATGTCCCACACAGATGTTGCAGAGCCAGCCATGTGTCTGTGCAATGCTCTAAGTACGGCTGGTGGAGAAGAATCGGGGCATGGGACCCACGGTATGATGCAGTCCTCTGGCCAACGCAGAAGATGCACTGTGCTGCATCCTGCTGTAGTTCCCATGTTCACAGTCCCTGATGATGACGATGACACTGTGATTTGTTGACCCTCAAATAACTTTTATAGCTTCAGTAATGGAAAATGGGCAAAGCTTTGTCTGTGTTGAGAAAAAATGAGAAATTGTGTGATGCCCTCTAGCTCAGGTGTTCTCAAACCAGGGTCCAGGAGCTCCATTCAGGGAGTCGACATAAAGATTGTGGAGTTGAGAATATGCGCCCTGGGGCCTGCACTTGATTTATTTTTTCTGAGGCTGATTGAGGCTATTTTCATCAGGGCTGGATTATCAGGCAGGCTAGCAAAACCCCCGCTAGGGCCCCTGGTTTTCACAGCTTCGTGCTGATGCACTCGACTGATTTTTCACTTCATGTTTATCAATTAATGAAGCCTTTCACAGTGGCCTGTCCTAGGTCATTAGATTTTCATAACATGATGCCGTTGTTGTTGTTTTCTTTACAAGTGTGTCAGTGCTAAAGAAAATGTTGTTGTTAAAATATGAGTTTGGTACACGCTTTGATTTGTAGAATGACAAATATTAAGTGTTGTGGCAAGACTCCCTGTAGTTTTCAAAAGTTCTGTGAAAACCAAGTTTGAGAACTGCTGTTCTGGCTTCTTTAAGTCCCAGTATTTAAGCCACCTGTGGTTCTGACTGCCTGATTTATATGTATTTGCCGGATTGAGCTGTATGGCCTGCATGTACATTAAGTACACGTGTGACAAATGTTCTTTAGCCACCATTCCTTGTTCCCAGGGTGTGGCTTCACTTCCCTTTGGCATGCTGTGGTCCAGATGCCTAACCCTTTGGCCCTCATGAGACCTGAGGTCCGTAATCCGCAGCACTGGCTGCCCCTGACCAGGGAACACCATGCCCCAATTGCTGTGGTGCTTCTTAGTCCCTCCTGGGACTAGATCCTATTGACTACTCCCACCTGTGCAAAGGAAATGCTGGCAGGAAGTAAGGCGTTGTGGGACTTGTAGTTCTCAGAAAAGTGTGCCAGGCATGGCGGCACACAGCTCTCTGCGTCTCAAGCTCCGTGTCTTGAAGGGCCCCATGCAAGCGCAGTCTCTCTTCTAGAGGGCCTCGTGGTCCAGAGTTCAGGCCGTTTCTTGTGCTGTGCTAACACTGCTTCTCAGGAGCTGAATTTAGGCACCTTTTAAAACGTTAGGTAACCTGTTTGCAAGAAGGGTGGTGCAGGGGTTTGCCTCCGCACACAAAGTCCTATACTGAGGATAGGGCATGGTGTGCAAGCATGTCCCGCACTCAGTGTGGGCACATGGATAAGGCACTGCTACTGCCTGTGTGAGCTTTGTAGACAAATTCATCTGGAGGTGTTTAGAAAGGCCTCTTCAGGTTGTTGCACCCAGTGTGGAAAGATCTCCATGGCACTTGGATGTGCAGGGAGGTCAGAGGCAGGGCTCAGCATATGCCCACATCCTTTCCCCTGTTTTAGCCCTATCTATGTACAGATAAATGCCTTCAGAGGGCTAGAGTTTCCCATTGCAGTCTAGGACCTTTCTCCTTTGGCAAGTGCCTAATGGAATGCATTGCCCTTGAGGGACAGATAAAGCTTTCCACACAACGTTTTATGTGTGAATGCCCATACTTCTCCCCAGCCTAAGCATTGTGATACTGGAAACTGGAAATTTACATAGGTTCTGCTACAAACTCCTTTATGCTAATAAGGCCTATGCACCCTCAAGCAATAAGGCAGCTCTTCCTTCATGATCACTGCTCCATTTCTGCAGGTCTGGTGCCAGGCTGCCCAGGGGAGGGATCTGAGTGGTGGGACAGAGCTGCTTTCCTTCCTGAGGATTTGGGCTGGTACTTGATCAAGAAAGGCAATATAAAACTCGGGTCCTTCCAACAGATGTTTAATTTGAAACATCTGAATGTAATTGCCAGATAGAACATGGATTCCCTACAGCTATGGAACCTGTTTGTGGTGATACAGTTTCCCTTAAGAATATTGTTCAAGCTATCCAACTTGCATGTCAAACTGAAGGGAAAGAAAGGGGATGTTTGTGAAACCATGCTTGATGTCAGAGTCAGCTGAGCGATAGATCATACTTCTGATAGGCCGAGGCTGATGGTCAAAACAGACTTGATAATGGTTATTCTCTTGCCACGTTGGTATAATTCCCATTTGTCATAGCAGAAATCCAGTTAGTGCATAAAGCTAAGGGATCAAAGTCTGAAGAGGATTAGCACTGCAGTGCTGACTGCAGAATGATTCCAGAGGCTTTAGCCTTCCCATCATGGGAGGTGGTGAATAATAGCTTCAACGGGGAATTAGGCGCATTCAGTTTCTGTCCGATGCATGAGCTGGGGAAGAGGGCCCTGGGAAGGACTCTTGCCTTCAAGCCCTGCTTGTGGGCTTCCCAAGAGTATCTGGCTGAATGCTATTGCAAACAGGATAGAGCTTCAAACGGAACTCGGTCCAGTCAAACAGGGCTCCTTTCATGTATCCTTCGAGGAAATGCTGAACCTCTTTGGATCAGAGGCACATCTGACAATCGGAGAAGCAGTCCTGGGCACCGCTACGAAACGGTTGCCTCGGGAATGTGCGCAAAGAGCAAGTAATCTTCCCAAAAGTCTGACAGCAAGGCAGAGGTTACTTCTGAGTCCTAATTCACGGAATAAGTCCTTTGAAGTAATAGTTCATCACCAACAGGTGAGAAAATGTTTTAATTTAAAAAAAAATCTGGGAGGAGTGCAGCACCTTGGAGAGCACCATGAAAGGTGGCCAGGCCAAATTGGGGACTGCAGACATCACATTGCCTCTCCCTGTCCTAAATGATGGCAGGACCGAAACCCTTTTCCCTTCCATGTAATATATGCCAAAACAATCTGCCAGAGAATGAGAGAGAGAGAAAGAATTGTTTAATGCTACTGATGTTTCTTGGCCTAAGAAAACATATCTCACCCTTTGTGCAGCCAGTATGGGCCCACTATGCAAACCAGTTCAGTATAGGGTTTGGAGTGCTGGACTGGGATTCTGGAGATCCAGGTTCAAGTTGCAGCTCAGCTGTGCAGCTCATGGGTGACTTCAGGCCACTCGCTGACTCAGCCTAATCTACCTCCTGAAGTTCTTGTGAGGATAAACTGGAGAGGAGGAGGACCATATGAGCTGATTTTGATTCCTTGCAAGACATAAAAGGGAGGAGAAGGAGAGGGAGGCGGAGGAAAGCAGGTGGCAGTAGAGATCCTACTGCTACATATGCATCCCAAAGAACAGCAACAGAAAGCTTTGTTGGCTCTTCTGTGTCTCCAATGGAGAAGAGTTTGCCGGAAGTCTCTGGACAGATAACTAGAGTATTTCACAAGAGAGAGCACATGGGGGAACTCCTACTCCTATCTCCAGTAATGCTGTTGGACTTGCTTCTTTTGCAAAAAGTATACCTGATATTAGTGCTACCTGAGTGAAGGAGGAGAATTCATTCACCCCCACCATCACCTCAGCAAGAGAAATGTTAATAGATGCCTGGCATAGTGAATGGGAATGTAATTTCTAAGTGCTTGGAAGTGGAGCCTTCATCTGCACTGGAATCAACTGAGAAACATCCATCTAATTGGTGTGGGTAGACAGCTTTTGGTATACCCTGACCACTGCACCCAGCCTGCTTTATCCCTTTGGTAAGGAGAGCACCGGCAAACCAACTTTGCAAAGTCATAAGTTATGATGAAATTGAATCTATGCCAGCAGGGAAATATGACTTCTCCATGCAATTTACTCCTGATCTCACCCTTTAAAAATGTTCTTCTTTAATAACCAGCATGTCTCTCTTGAAAGGCAAAAAAAGGCACTGGTTTCACTGGATTCGTGCTGCCAGGAAGACAGAAAAGCAAATAAAGCTTCTAGCATTGTCTCCTCAGCAGTTGCTGCTCCGCTGTGAGAATGATGTCCCCGGGCTGCAAGTCCTTCTGCTTGTGTCAAGATGGCCTGTCATTAGCATTGCCAGCTGCTCTGCACCTTTTAGATTAAAGGAAGCACTCTCCACAGTGGTGGAAGTCACAGGTACCAGCATTGCTCAACTCATGCAAAAGTTATGGAAGACAGGCAATGCCTTTCCACAGTCTTTCCATAGTTAATGTCACTGAGAAATCTTTCAGAACTGACAAAGTAGGAAAATAATTGACATTTGCTTCCAGTAGGGACACCGCAAACCAGCCAGAACACATGGCAGTCACACATTGAAGTGAAGGGATCCAAACTCCAGGTACAGTGAGAAATATTCTGTCTGGAGCAGCACAGGTGCCAAGGGAGAGAGCTTCTCGGGGTCTATATTATTACAACATTGCCTCGCATTACTCTTTACAGAACAGCAATACGTGTGAATTTCTTGTCACTTTTTATCTGGGCTCTGAGCCCACAAGAAACACTGCAAGTTAGACGATCAAGCTGCGCTCCAAAACCATGAAAGCTGGAAAATGACTGCTCTTTACAGAAGCTGAAAGTGCTGCTTGGTTTCAACAGCAGGGTTATATCAAGATACTTTTCTGAGTTGCTAGATTCTTGATTAAAATTGACAGAAGTTCCAAACTCTCCACCCAACTTTCTATGTGCTCAGGCAGATCATCCAGGATAAAATTCTCTTCTTGGCTTAAGCTTATCTTTAGTTGTAATTTTTGTTGTGCATTTAATGTATACACATCTGTTTATCCTGGGCAGCTCAATTATATTGACATGTAAGACTCTTCTCACTACTAAAGCAGTGGAAACTTTGTGGAACTATGTGGGGAGGCTGCTGTGCTTTGTGTGAATGGTCATGGCATCCAAAAGGAAATACGTTCTAAGAGCAGAGGATGGAAACTGTGATCCTCCCGGTGGCCCACTTCCATCAGCCTCAGTCACCACAACCAAGAGCCAAGGAGCACAGGAGTTGCAATCCATCCATCAGGTGGAGATTACAGGTTTACCAGCTCTGTTGCATGGAAGGAGCAGGGCTGAAAAAGTGTCCTGAGATGCATGAGGTGCCATACCATCTCTGCATATCTATCTGCATTGTAACCTAATCTACTGGCTTGCAATAACTGGCATCTTGTAAAGTAAGTTTTATGGCTTCCATGTTCCATTCTGCTTTAAAAATATGCCTGCTATGATACTCTTCACTTAAACTCCCTTTTTGCATTGCTTTGAATAAGACATTCATAGTAATGGAAGAATAATTCTTACAACAAATCGCTATGTTTTCACAAAAGGCATTAATTTTAGCAGGTGTCATAATATTGCTAGGAACTGTTGGTATTTAACAATCAGTATTTAATGGCAATTGTCAGTACTGTTGTAGCAGTGTTGGCCACACAATATCTGAGAATAAGCAGAGGCATCATAGAGCAGGTTGCAGTGATATAATTCTCCCAGCTCTCCAGACTTCTGAACCATAAAGCTTTAGCTAGCAGCACAAATATTCAGACCAAGAATAACCTAAGCCATATTCATTGCTCTCATACAGGGTCTATTTGCACCTGTTAAAGTGGTTTTATACCAGTTTAACTGCTGTGGTGCTCTCCAAATGGCGGGATTGCAGGCTCCTGCAAATGTCGTGATCCAGGGCCCCTTCACAGATCTCCATTTTTTCAACATTCCTTGGAAAGAGGAAATCCAGTGGGCATGGCACACTTCAGCTGTAAGCATGGCTATATCCAAAGAGTATCTCTGTGCAGCTTGTATGAATGGTATTTGTTTGCCCTTGCTCAGAGATGGCTTCAGCATTCAGGTGCCAAGCTCTTGGAGAACAGAAGTGCAGATTAAAAACTAACAGCTTTGGAATTACCATCTAGTATTGGGCAGCTATTTCTTTACATGGTAATGCTTTACAGTGGTGCTCAGAAAAGTTTAAGTATCTGTTATTTAAAATAAGGAAAAAATGTAAACTGAAAATGTTCCACGACAAGAGTCAGCACTCCAGAAATGTCCAAGCAAGGGTGTTTCTTTTCCTTCCTTCAGCCTGCTGCAGTGTTTGTGCTAAAAAGGAAGCTTGGGGGATAGATTTCGATACCCTTGTTTCTGCAGCACAAACAATTCCATTTCATGTCTCCAGGTACAGATTGCTTACATGGTTAGCGCTAATTATTATTGATTTGTGTTGCGGCAGCACACAGCAAGTGGCCAAGACTGTTGTCAGCGTTGTCCATGCACAGAGCCACCCTTCTCAGAAAATATGCTTATGCATGTCATTGGTTTTAATCACACAGGACTTGATGCAAAGCCATTGAAATTTTACAGAGAGTAGACCATTCATTTTAATGGTCACTGGACAGGACATTTGCGTCAGTTTAGTTTATATTAGATAGAGATGAGTTCTTGCCAGAATTGTATTCCTAAAGACAACTTTCCTTAGGTACAGGAAATTAATAGCAAAGATGGTGCTTACTTTACACCAAAGTTACCAAGAGAACTGGAAGTTGGCACTTGGTATTTATTGAGAAGATCAATAATATTTATGCAAGTCTGCTTTTTTGTACAGCTTGCCTGTATGATGCTAAAGCAGTTATGAAGGGTTGTGGTTATTGTTTCCGTCCAGAAGTGGCTGTGCTGAGCAGTGCTAGGCAGTAGGGGCCAGCAGGGAGATTTTGTCTGAACACAAGCGAAGACCTTGAGATTGGAACAGGTAGTCATACATAATTCAGGAGCTTTGCACCGGGGAGGCAACTGCCTTCCGCAGACCCAAGTTGCCTGGCTTTGAATTTCCAGCATGTGAATGATAAACTTGCTTTTCCTTTAAAACAGAACCACTCTAGATTCTTAGAAGTCTGTACCTTGCGTCAGACACTAGATTTCATGGGCATGAAGTCTCAGGATATGAGTGGAGCATAAGGTAAATAAGAGAGAGAACGAGAGAGAGAGAGTGAGAGAGAGAGAGAGAGAGAAGGGAGATCAGGGTGACACATGAAGCTTTCTGCATTTAGCCCATGGGAGAGGCTAACCTTCCAAAGGGAAGGGCAGTCACAGTTCAGGGTGATGGAATGCACTGAAAGGTGGGCCAGTTGAACTGCACCTTTGTAATACTCAAAAGGAAAAGCACCTTCATGTGGGTTATTCTAATAAGCCATGTTGGCAAGCAATTCCTCTCCACTGGCAGGAAAGTCACTTTGAGCTACTATTATCCATAAGCACTCCGAAGACTAAACTCTTGGTGGGCAAGGGGAGGTTAACCACAGTAACAAACTGTGAACGGTATTTTATAAATGTAGATATATAATCCATTATTTTGAAGTGAGATATGATGAAATATGTAGCATAACATGGTACTGCTGTTAAATGGGTCGATAATTAAACTGAGCAGCTGTGTAAAGGGTAAGCTAACTTTGAATGCAGAGAAACAAAATAATCTTCTGGAGGCAGAAAATTCATCATCCAGTTAGAAGAAGCACTTGGATTTATGTGGCTTCGTTGCTGTCGAAGTCACTGTTCGGTGTGGTGCAGTGCGGACTGCTTAAGTGTGGACGAGGGTTGCTGAAGGCCACCTCTGTTCTGCCATGCTGCGGGGGGAGGGTGTAACCAGGGCAAGCCGCCACAAGCACTTCAGCCCACAGGGAGAGCTACTGGGCTGTAATGCAATGTGACTGAAAGTCTGCTGAAATCCAAGTATGGTGCCCGGACTGCATTCTGGATCAGGCTCAGATCTCTTCTATGTGACATCTCTTCTAGTTGTCTTTTTCTAGGCCAAAGTATTAATTTTCTGAGTTTTTAAAATTGTAGCCTGTCTCTCTGCATACGGATGAGAGCAAAACAAAATGAATCTGCTGGTGTGTCCTCCTTTCCACTTTCCTTAAATAACCCAATATCTAGCTGCAACACTAGAGGTGGGCACCACATCCATGTACACTTCTGGTTGTTTCAGTTGTGTATTGCTTAGTTCTGCTTGCTACCTTAAAACTCTCCCAGGTATGGAAAGCAGTTTCAGGTTCATCATAGCAACTCCTGTAGATGAAACAGGATTTTAAAATAGCAGTGCACATATTAATGTTTATGTACACATTGGATATTTTGTCAAGCTGGAAACCCAATAGATGGGAGCTCAGTTGTTTTATTCCTTAACAATTTCCCTATTTGTTGATAACCTATTTGTTACTGAATTAAAATTCAGTATGGAGAACACTTCGTTCTGAGATTCTTAATACACTGATCCCAAATCTGTTGTCTACGCCAGCCTCCCATCCCAATCCATAAACCAGTTCAGACTTGAAGCAGTCAGTTCCCTTTGGTTTTAGCAGAAGATCAGTTAAATGTACCGAAATCTACAATCTAAGTAACCCACAGAGCTGGTTTGTTTGGGCATTTGGTACCATTTCTTGGATTTTACTTGGATTATGAACCAGTTTCTAAAATCCAATACCCTTTTGTGGAGAAAGGAAAGCCAGCAGGGCATGGATGTCCTCTTCTCGTAGACATGCTCTGCTATTAGCATGGATAAAGTATGGGAATGGTGTGCCCAAAGGCAGAAGCCAACACTGCAGTCTCCACTCCAGTCTCTGTGGACATTAACTGTTGCCAAGCTGCACCCGAAGCAAAATGATTTGCTAGTGCCCGATGCCTTAGGGCCGGGCTGTGGGAGCATTCTAGGTTTAGCTGTTGTGCTGTGTGATCCCATTGTTTCAAATGCAAATAATAAAAGACCTATATCTTGTGAACTGCCCTCCAGGAAAGGATGATATATCTGTCCTTTGTGAGTTTCACATCCTCATTTCATATGACACAATGCATTCAGAGTTAGCTGCCTTTTTGAAACAAAAAGATGAAGAAAAAACCTACTGTATGTTAATTTGAAAATGTGAATAGTATTTTTATAGCTTGTTAAAGACATGGCTAGTTGCATATGTAAATAAGGATAATGTAGCTTTTATTTTCCTTTGTGGGTATCATTCTTTGGAGCATCAGTGTCTTAAGGTTGATTTGTATATAAGTAATGGGCTTGTGATTCCATGCTCTCCTCCCACCACCCTTGGCCCCTTATTCATTTCTCTCCTCGCAGGTTTGATTGAAGGCATCATTCTGACATTCTGTGTAATTCTGTGTTCGCACTATCGTGGTGTGTTCAACCTCCTGCACTTGCTTACACAGTAGGATATGACAAATTGTGTGTGGTGTCATGTTACTTTAACCTTTAGTTTTCCCATCTTTCAGCTATGAAGGATTGTGCACTGTTAAAATTACATAACTGACCTTTGTTAATATTACTAGCTATCTAGATCTTTTAGTATGATTTCCCTTTCATTTTGTTTTTAGAAGCTGGGGGAGAAACCAGTGTCTCTTTTTTCCTTTCTTTGTGTGATTAGGGTTGTTCTTTTTGTGTACTATCCCTTGGGATAGAGCTTTACCTGTTTGTTAAGGCAAATGTAGATTGCAACCTGCTTTAGCTCCATCCTACACTGATCATCCCAGCTGAACACTTTGAAAACTGTTCTGCTTTTTTGTTACATGAATCTGTCAGAAATATATTTTTAATTTAATATAAATGAAATTCAATAAAATACCAAACAAACGGTCTTGCGTGTGCGCCTCTGTATTTGCCACTGCTGGCAGGCTTTATTCGCAACACTCATTTGAACACTGTAGCCAAGGGACATGGGCATCACTGGTACCTGCGGGGGCCTTTGAGGGCCCCCAACTGTGTCACTGGATGCACAGACAGGTGGACCGAAGCAAAGATTAAGTGCTTTATTCAAAGGCTAAGGACCAGGGGCAGGTGAATCTACTGAGCCTCACTCTGTACAAGTTCTTTTTCCACTGATATGCCCATTTGACCCATTTCCTTATGGAAATGTGGCTTTTTATTTTTCAGTCTGCACAAAAATTCATATGCATTTTGTGTGCTTTTTTCCAAAATATATTTCTTTTTATATATTATTTCCCCCCAGATGTGTGCATTTTTGCAAATGGTTTACTGTTGGATATACATTTTGTGTGTGCACCTTCCCAAATATTTTCATTTTTGTATGCATGATTTCAAATGTGCACTTTTTTGTGAGTACATCTTAATATGCACCATGTGAACAAACCGTATCACATGCTTCAAAAGATTAAGGTTTTGGGAGGTGTAAGTGCATTCCAGTCCATATTCAAGTTGGGGTAGTGTGGCTTTGGTAATCTTGCACTGAAATGGGAACTGAGCAAATTTCTCACCCATTCCTTCTCAGGAGTTTGAGCGGAATCTAGTTCCTACTTTAAATTCAGTTGCAGGCTCCCACACCCTACAGCTGGGGTAGAGTGCAACCCTACGCCAATCCTGTAGTTCATCCATTCAGTTTCCCATTCCTCATTCCAAATGGCACGGCACACGCAGTGCTCTGAACTTCTCATGTGCACCTCACTTCTCCAGCCCATGGAGAATAAAGCCAGAATGCTTCCCTAGCACGATGCCACTGTGGTGATTAGCTGTGAGTCCAGATTTTGCATTTTGGAACCATAAGTGGAAGGCCACCCTAGTGATATCATCCCTATAACCCTTGGGCATAATCTAAGCAGATCATTTGGCTGTAGTTTGCACCAGACTGGGGACCAGGGTTAAAACAAAGCAAACCCTTGACTGCAAGTATAGATGAGTGAGCTGACTTTGATTTTCCCTACCTACCTTTGTTGCACAAACTTCCAATATCGTTGCCACACTGAGACCTTTACAGGAACATTTTTTTTTTAAGTAGCACAAAATGGAGGTGCCCGAAAGCATGTTTTTCCAATCCTGCCAAAATGACAGAGTGAACAAGTTACCCACACAGTCCACAATGTAAGGCTGGCCAGCAAGGAAATCCAAGTACAATTTGTCCGCATTTGCTTGGAAGTGAGTCCCATGGGGTTCTGCAGAGCTTACTGCCAAGGAAAGCTTTTGCCTCAGACTGAGCTACATCCTTTTGTCTATATTTCATGATAAGTAGATGCATATTTCATAGCCTGAAAACCAGCAGCTTTTGAGGAACATGGGCTGTGTGTAAATTTATGCTATTGATTGTGAATTTTAGCATGGTTTCCAGACTTCAGGGCATGTTTTTGCAGAGTAGAATAGATGGAGGCTGTTCCTCTGCCAGACAGTTGCCATGTGCAACTATTTGCCTGCACTTCCCCTGATGGAGCTTTTATATGAAAGTTGCATGTAAAGTAGACCCACTGAAATCAGTGGGACTCCATAGTCAGAACTAGCTGATAATACAGGAAAGGAAGGAACAATTTCAATTAATGGGCTTTAATTATGACTGGGGCAGCACCTAACAGCATCAAAAACCAAACTCAAATATGGCTACCACAGTTCCCTTTTTGTGCCTCATGCTTGCACAACCGTGTTCACAAGTCCAACTTTAGTTCTAGTCTCCTCTTGCACACAGTTCAGAACCCAGTTTCCACTAGCACCATATCATGTGCTCTACCAGACTGACACGGTTGGACACACTCCATGTCTAGTTTCACCCCACTGGATTACCCACAGATTTCAAATGGCTTATTGCTATTTATGTTTTCTTTTGAAAGCACCTTTGCTCTGAGACAATCCAGTCCCTCAAGACAATTGCTCTTGCAGAGCCCTGCACTGTCACAAGTTTACTGAATGAGTGTGTGTGCTGGTCAGCAGCATGCTTGCTTCTTCCTATGCCATCCCAATAATATGCAGCTAAATTATTTGGCATGGGGCCTGGATCTCCATGGACTGGCATCACTCCAAAACCACATTCCTCCCACCTCTGGAGCTCAGGATTGTCAGGAAAAGGTGGCAAACATAGAATATCTATGCACCTGTCCCTCCGTCCATCCTTCTTCGTTTCATTTCTATGGCACCCAACAGCTGAAGCTCTCTGGGCAGTTCACAACAATGAAAACCATAAAGTACACTTTAAAATTTAATATTATACTGTAGAACATAATAAAAGTGAAAGCCAAAGTAAAACTGAGCAGCAGTGCAGTGATTTAAAATACAGTAAAAGCTTTGAAACAACAGAAAGCAAGAGACTAAAAAGAAGGTCTTCAATGGGTGCCAGAAAGGGCATCATGCATATGCCTGACCAAGGGCTCCGGGAACGCCACTGCACAGCCAGGGGGCCACAGCGGAAAGGGCCCTCTTCTGAGTCACCACTCGCTGGATTTCCTGTGCCTGTGGACTCACATGAGCTGAGAGTCCAGGCATGCATATCTGAGAGGAGATGATCCTGAAGGTAAGCTGGTCAGAAGCCTTTGGGTACTTTAGGTGGCAAAGCCAGCACTCTGAATCAGGTTGGACATAGACTGGCAGCCAATGCCCCTGAGAAAGTGCTGTCCGAAGAAGACCATACCTGCCAGTCTCCATTAACAATCCTTCTGCTGCCGTTGCAGGCTGCCCGAAAGCTCCAAACCATTTTGAAAGGCAGCCCCACTGCCTTGCATTGCAATAATGGGGCCAAGAGCTTACAAGAGGATGGCTGACTAACAAGGCCATCCCCATCAACATGAGGCTGTAGCTGGTTTATCCAGTTAAGTCCACCTGTGCCTCTAGAGTGGCTTCAAGAGCACACTCAAGCTACAAATCTGTTGAATTTTGAGTTTGAACCCCATCACTTCCCTGGATAGGCCAAACACCCACCTTCAGTACCTTGATCTTATCTGGACTGAGGCTGTCTATTGCCCCTTGCCCAGTCCATTACCATCCCAAACTCTGATTCAGGATAGCAGCTCCTGCACCTGGGAGGTTGCACACACTGAGGATACCACAGGCCACACCTCCAGATGTACTCCCCCAGTGGCTTTGTGCAGATGTTGCACATGATGGGCATAAAGCAGTGCCCTGCAGAAACCCATGTTAGAGTTGCCAAGCCACAGAGCAAGAATGCCCCAGCACCACCTTCTGGAACCAGCTGTCCAGGCAGGAGCGGCGTTCCCACCACAAGCAGTGCCTCCGACTCCTAGCCCAGCCAGCCTATCCAAAGGAGGCCATGATGGCTGGTATTGAATAGGGCTTGGAAGAACACAGGCAGCCCATGCAAGCAGGCCAGAACAGGCCTTATATGTTCAGATCGATGATTATAGTTATTCATCTGGCTGCTGCATTTCAGCCCCACGTAGAGGGTACTGCAGTACTCTAATATAGAGATTATCAGAGCACAGTCTAGTATTTGTTATTCATTACATTTCTATATTGCCCATAGGCAAAGCTGTCTGAGCAGTTCACAACATTAAGTCACCCATGGATTTCTAGGGAAATCAGGACATTTCTGCCTGGAAAGGAGTGAAGCTGGCAGAAGGCACTCCATGCCACTTAGGCCACCTGAGCATCAAGTGTCAAAGATGGATCAAGAAGAACCACCAAGCTCTAAACCTCCTCCTTCAAGGAGAGTGCAACCCATCTAGAAGAGGCTGATCACCTCCAACTGGTTGGGGAACCACCCACCTGCACCAACTCAGTCTTGACTGAGTTTGAGCTTCAGTATGTTAGCCCCAACCCAGTTCATGTCACAGCCAGACACCAGCTTAGTACACCTACAGCATCAGCTGCTGAAGATGGAAAGGAAAAAAGAGAGCTGCATGTCATCACTATACTGAAGGCAATGCACTCCAAAACTCCAGATGACCCCACTCAGTGGTTTCATGCTGCTCTTATATCATGTCAGTGCATGGGAGACAAAACAGATCCCTGAAGTATTCCACTGGTGGAGAATTCAAGGGTCTGAACAATATTCCCCAAGGACTACTTTCTGGAGTTGGCCCCCAAGTCAGAGGAGAACCACTGCTGGGCAGTACCCCCATTCTCAATTCATACAGTTACCCCAGAAGGATACCATGGTTAATGGCATCAAAAGCCACTGAGAGATCCAGGAAACTCAACAGGTTCACACTCCCCCTGACTTCCTTCTAGCCTAGAACATCATACAGGTTGACCAAAGATGGTTTCCTGCCAAAACCTGGCCTGCACCCTGACTGCAAACAATCCAGGTAATCAGTTTCATCCAAGAGCGTGTGGAGTTGGATGCCTATCACCCTCTCTAAAACCTTGCCCAGGAAAGGAAAATTTGCTACAAGCTTTAAGCTATTGAAGTTTTCCAAGGTAAAGGATAATTTCTTCAGGAACAGACTCTGCACCATCCCCTTTCACAAGGAGGCATTCATCACCTACTGGCCCAGCTAGTTGTTCTTCCCTGCTGACTTTCATAAGCCAGGAGGGGCAAGCATCCTGTACGGAGAACCTTGTTAACATGCTTGGACTGTACTAATAAAACTGGACCAGGCTGTACTCTGGGTACCTCACCTGATTCAACTGCTAGAACGCTGCAGTCCAAGTCCCATCAGAGACATGAAAGTGCCAGGCAAATGTATTACGGCAGGCCTCAGCAGGCCTTTGGGGCCAGAATTTAAGAAGCCCTAAGAGGCTCCACTGGGTGGCAGAGGCAGTGTGATGCACCTTCTTGGCTGCCCTCCCCACCTCTGAATAACCCTGACCATTAGCATACATCAGGACCAAGTGCATCCCGCAACTGGAGTATTGTGCTAAGTTTTGGGCCCCTCGTTACAGGAAGGATATAGCCAGGTTGAAGTCAGTGCAGCGTAGGGCCACAAGGTGGGTGGCCGGTTTGCAGGGGATGGGGTATGAGGCGAGACTGAGGGAACTGGGTCTCTTCAGCCTGGAGAAGAGGAGACTCAGAGGGGATATGTTGGCGACATACAGGTATGTGAGGGGATGTCACCCGGAGGTGGGAAGAGACCTGTTCCCCCCTGCAGAGGAAGGCAGGATGCGCTCCAACGGAGCAAAGCTCAGGGAACCAAGGTTCCATTTGGATGCCAGGAAGCACTTCCTGACAGTCAGGACGCCGAGGGTGTGGAATGGGCTTCCACGGGAGGTCGTTGAGGCCCCATCGGTGCGGGTGTTCAAGGATAGGCTGGACATGCACATGGTGGGCATGTCGTGAGTGGAGCCGGCTGGAGCCAGGGGTCAGACTAGATGGCCCGGGAGACCCCTTCTGACTCACTCTGTTTATATCAGGGGTCTCAAACTCAACTTACCTGGGGGCCAGTGAGGCTGGGCCGCATCAAGTATTCCACAAAAAAAGGATTTCAAGTATTCCAAAAAAAGTACAACTGATCCAATCTTCTCAATCTTTACTAATAATAATTCAGAACATGAACGGTTCTTCAGAACATAGGCTTCTCTTACTTCCTCCTACTCCTCACTGCCAGAGACCTGACAGCGCTTCCTCTTACACAGCTGAGCCACATTGGGCTTCAGGGAGGAAGCAACTGAGACCCTCAGTATGGCTTGAAGATGCTCATCAGTAAGTTTGGACCTGAACTTTGACTTATTAAAGTTCATGGTGGGGAAGAGCTTTTCACACAGATAGGTGCTCCCAAAAAGGCACATGGTCCACTTGAACATCCTGGAAAGCTCAGGGAAGGTAAGGGGCAATTATCTCAAAAATTGTCCAAGCTTGTCTGCTTTTCCACTCACCTCCCTGAACTTGGCTTTGAGTTCAGAATTGCACTGCAGGTCAATTAGCTCCATTTGAAGCATGGGGGGGGGGCATCTTCCACATCGAAGGAGAAGGGGTCAGCAAAAATTTGAAAAGTGGCTCTGTGTGTCTTGAAATCTGCAAACCTGTGATCAAATTCTTCCTGTAGCTTTACAATGGCATCAGCATACTTCTCACCGCTGAATGGTGTGCCAGAATCCATGAGTGCCTTGCATGCTGGGAAATGGCAGAGGTTTGTCTGAGAAAGCTGGGCTTTCCATAACACAAGTTTTGTGGAGAATGCTCTGACATTGCCATAGGCAGCACTGACAAGCTGCCCCTGGCCTTGTAATTTCTTGTTCAGTACATTCAGCTCCTGTGTGATGTCAACAGGAAAAGCTAAGTCCATGAGCCATTTGGGATCACTTAGTACAGGAACAGCCATCCCATCTTTCTCCATGAATGTTTTCACCTCTGCTCTCAACTCAAAGAAGCGCTTCAAGATGTTTCCCCTGCTAAGCCAACGTACCTCGGTGTAGTAGAGCACATCCTCATATGCTGACTCTATTTCCTCTAAAAAAAGCATGGAACTGCCAGTGCTTTAAGCCCCTGAATCTGATATGGTTGATGCATTTCACGTCAGACATCACATTGTCAAACTTCAGGCATTTGCTGCAAAGGGCCTGCTGATGGATAATGCAGTGCAGAGCAATGGCCTCTTCCACAGCCTCTTCCTCCAATTTTCTTTGAACAAGTGCCACGACTCCATTTCTCCTCCCTGTCATTGATGGCGCTCCGTCAGTTATTATTCTAGCAAAACTCTTCCATAGTAAGCCGGCATCTGCAATGGCATCACACAGCTGGCGGAATATCTCCTGAGCGGTGGTCTGGCCATGCATTGGAATCACTGTGAGTAACTCCTCCATCACTTCAAAATTGTCGTCAACACCACAGACATATATTGCGAGCTGCGCAGTGTCAGTGACGTCTGTGCTCTCATCAAGAGCGACTGAGTATGCATGAAAATGTTTAGCTTTCTCACGCAGTTGATCGTAAATGTTACCTGACAGGTCAGAAATGTGCTCTGCCACTGTGTTGGCTGAGAGGCTGATGTTGCTAAACTGACCCTTTTTTTCCAGACAGACTATGCTTGCAGCCTGTAACATGCACTTTTTGATGAACTCGCCGTCTTTAAATGGCTTTCCTGCCTTAGCAATCATCTCACTCGCTACGTAGCTGGCTTCGACTGCCGCAACACTCTCTTTGCTTGCTTTCTTGAAAAGATCAGCAGAGGTGGTGGGCCGCTCATCCCGCGTCGCTCCCGGAGGCCGGCCCGGGTGCCGCCGGCACTTTGAAGGCTGCAGGGCCCCTCCCCCGTGCCCTGCCTGTCCCGGCACGCAGCTTGGAGGGAACACTGCGCCCAGGGTAGCGACTCACACAGGTGCGTGTGAGAAAAACGCGCGGGCCGCACTATCACTAAACTTTGATATCAAGCGGGGGTCACAAAATATCATCCCACAGGCCACAATTGGCCCGCAGGCCACAAGTTTGAGACCCTTGGTTTATATGTTTCTATCGGCTAGGAACTTCCCTCCAGCTGCACTCCAGCCACCTCCCATGTTGTTTCGCCCTCCTCAGCTGCACACAAGCAGTGCAACAGAGAAGGTACTCGGGAGCAACACCCACTCAGGCCATTTCTGTGTTCCACAGTTAAAGCAGGACTTTGACAGGAGCATCAATGATATTCACCAGAAAGCCCACCAGATCCCTCCGGATCCATTAACATCCAGGGGCAGACTATCATAACAGAGCCCCTGCTGCTGCCTTGCAAAGAGGAAAAACAAAAACCAAGTCTAGAGTGTGCCGCACTACCTGTGCGGACAATCCCATGGTTGTCATGGAGTTCCACCGATTTGACTCAGAGCATGCATGCAAACTGAGCTGCAGGGGAATTTGTTGAGGCGGATGCAGATCCTGCTGCTCCAGAGCCCTGGACTAGGCAACTCTTAAGGCCCTGCTGGCATTCGGTCCTATGTAGGCATGTAAATATTCATTTTGTTTCTAGGCCACACAATTGCTGAAGCTGTCTGGGCAGAGACAACCAGTATAAACCCATGTAAGCATACTCAGAGCAGCATGACAGTTCAGCGGACAAAATGCAGAATGACTGAAACAGCTGCAGCATCGGCCATAAACAACAAGGCCCGTAAAGCCTGCTGATGGCCGTGCCGCATGCTGCTAAATGAACCGCCTGGGGTGTGAGCCTGAGCACAGCAAGCTCGCCTGCGTGCTGAGAGGCCAGCTGCAGGACCCTCCCAGCGAGAGGCTGCCCCCGAAACAGGGACCGCACCAGGGAGCCCCATGCAGAAAGCTGGAGGGGCTGGGGCAGGGCAGCCAGGGTAAGGGTGTAAGCTGGTGCATGCCGAGGCACAAGGGAGGCCTGCGGCTCCTACAGGGCCTCCTGGGGCACGCTGGGGTAGCAGCAGTAGTAGTGGCAGGCCTATCCTCTAGTCTTTTATAGGATTGTGCCCTACCTTGCTTTGTGAACTAAGGACGGGCCTTGGCCCAGTTGGTCCTCAGGATGCACAACTGCCTTCTTATACATGTGGCTGGACTTATGGAGCTTGGCTGAGGTTCACTTCCAACCTTACAATCTGCTGGCCGATGAAATGGTGAGCAGTACCAACCCTTTTGGAGCAAACTTTAAAAATGTACAAGTATGTTTGCGGGGTGTTTGTCTACCTCAAGCCAGTTCCAGTGTGTCCTGGCCTGCTAGAATCCCTACAACCAGAAAGATGTCTATGGTGTTGGAATGACTTAAACTATTGCTAAGAACTACAAGCAGTGTTAGTCCAGAGAGTGGCGGGTGGGGCTCTTACCCAATAAGAAAAAACACCTCTGGCAAGGGCAAGGATCTGCCTCGTTCAGCTCCAGCCCTCCACAAACCCTGCCTCCTGAACCCTGCTTCCTGCTGCCACCTGCTGCCTGTCCAGGCCATGACAGCAGTGCCATCTCTTCTCCACCATTCTCCTTTACAGTGGTACCTTGGCTCACGAACTTAATTCGTTCCAGGACTCTGGTCGTGACCCAAATTGGTCATGAGCCACATTAAATTTCCCCATAAGGTTCAGTGTAAATAAGATTAATCTGTTCTGCAACCATTTTTTAAATCAGAAAGTGTGAAGCAAAGTGACATCAAAGATTGTGGCCATCTCCACCCCCCACTCCAACACGACCGAGATCACGCCTGTCATCCCTGCAGGTGCCTGTCATCCTGGGGGATGGGGGGGAGAGACGGGCGTGATCATGGGCACTCTGGGAGAGGAAGAGACGGGCACAAACGGCGCACTGGGGGAGGGAGAGATGGGCGCGATCTCAGCCATCTCCCCCCCACCCCCAGCACAATCGTGGCCATCTCCCCACTCGGGGACACACGCTGCTGCAGGAAACACAGGCACAGCACAGACCAGCCACGGGAGAGATGGCCGAGATTGCACCCATCTTTCCTTCAGGAGCGCGCCTGTGATCACGCACGCCTTCCCTGCACGAAAGCAACTGCTATCGTGGCCATCTCTCTACTGGTGGGGGGTGGGGAGATGGCTGCAATCTTGGTCGCCACCCAATGCAGAGTTCGCGACCTACATCAAAGTTTTAATGAAATTTTTGTTCATGACCCAATTTGTTCGTGAACCAAGGCGTTCGTGAGCTGAGGTACCGCTGTATTTATTCAATATAAATGTCAGCTGTGTGTGCAAAATGTATAAAGGGACATCCTAGAAGTAGTGGCATATTGGCCACGAACTAAGGATATGTTGGTAGGGGAAGAGTCTGACAGGCACAACATTATGTTGAGCTGGAAGAGCAGACGGGGCTGTTGGCCACCTTAGTCCCAAAGGCCTGAATTCAAAGCCACATTCAAAGCCACATATGAAAGCAGGCCGACCCAAACAAAGGGAAGCTGAGGTTCTGTTAGGTGTTGTTTTGCAGACTAACAGTGACTCCTGGGAATCCTAACACGTATGCTCACTTCCCCACCAGATATTCTGATATCTAACTGGCAACCCATGACTGTGTCTGGAAGCTGAATGAGTCTCTTCTCCCTCCATGCAAGTTATTTTCCTGCACACGTGCCTTTCTTTCCAGGTGCACCTTTTTCCATTCTCTTCATCCAACTAGTGAAAAGTGGGACTACCACTATAGGTGAGACAGAGACATCACTGAAAACATCTGACAGATTCTTTGAGACAAATATCTCCCAAAAGAACAATATCATAGACTGCTTACCAAAGGGCCACCATGTAACACAGTCTTCTGGGACACATTGAGTTAAAATGACTCGCATGATTATGTTCATCTCTTTTGCCCAGATTCCTGGAGCAAGTGGAGAGGTAACACACACTTGCTTGCATTCTTGTTTACAAACAACAAACCAGGCCCACCAGCATTGCTGCCCATAAACACGTCCTCCTTGCTTCCAGATGCAGTGACATCATTATTCTGGAGGCTGTGGAAATGGCGTGGCAATCCTTTCTTCTTTGACCCAAATGCTTCCAAACGAAAAACTGCCTTTTGGAAAGAGCCCCCTCTAAGTAATAGTAACAGACAGCTTTAAATGAGCATGAACTGCCAGGCCATTCTGAAGAGTGAAAGGCCAGATGTTTCATCCAGTAAGACTTAGGTGGATTTTTTCCATCTGAAAGGGGCCAATCCTACGGGCTCTGGACAAATCTGAGAAGCCACTGAATATTTCAGACTCCCAGATCCAAGGTCAAAGACACTGCTCCAAGCCTGGAGCTGGGAATTACGGCTCTGACCCACACCCAGGTATCCTTGCAGCCATAGACCTGATCTGCCCGCTCCCCAAGGCCAGGAAAATGACCAAAGAGAGGGGAGAAAGGGCAGTTGAAGCAAGGGGAGGAGAAAGGGAAGACTCAGGATACCTGCCCCCCGCCACCGCCTTCTTCCCTGTTTACATGGGGGAAGATTGGGAGGCAAAAATTGCTCCTGCCACACCTCCTCCCCTGCATGGGAGGCTTTGGGGTTCAGGGGCTTATCAGCCTCATCTCAGGTTGCACCCTAAATGAGCAGCACACCTTTTCCTCTCCCCTTCCCAAATAGCTGGGTGTTCCCAGTACTGGAACATTTCCTAAGTAACTATCCCCCACCTCACTGAAAGAGATTTCCAAGCCTTTTAATCCTCACAGCCAAACAAAGCAGCACGTGTCTTTCTGCATTGAAAGGCCTGGGGAGGCGGTTGGGAAAGAGGCATGTCCTGAGGCTGGGTCACTCGATAAGCTAGTTGCGGGCCTAATGCATGCCAGCTGCCGCGTGTTTTTAAAGGAGGTTGCTACCAGGCAAAGAGATTTCCATTAGTGGGTCTTTAATTGCACTTTGCAACTGAGCCTCACTTGGCATCATTGCAATGTGTTGGGATCGCCTCCTCCCTGAGATGAGCCTCGGGCACCTCCCACCCATTCATTCGCGTCTCCCCGAGCCTCCTGCCCCTTGTTGCTGCTCCAGTGGTAGGAGGGAGAGGGAGGGAAGGATCCCACCCCACTTCCCTGGAGCCTGGCATGCTACTCTGGTGCGAGGACAGCTGGGGGAGATGCCGTTTATGCATGGCTACTGAGCCATGTCCCGCACAGAGAGAGCAAGAGGAGAGACCTCTCGACTCTTCCACAGCCAGTGCAACAGAAATGGGATAAAGCAGGGCTCTGAGGCAGGAGTGAAGGGGGTGTCCAATTTTCACCTGAAATAGGAAAAAATATCTTGCAGGTGTGCGTGTGTGTGTGAGAGAGAGTGCGTCTTGCTGGAAAGCAAGCCATGTGAGCCTGGAATTGTGCTTGGGGAGCATTCAGATGCAAGAGCACCATTGATTGAGATGCAAAAGAAACCGGCTCAGAGGTCCTTTGAAGAAGCTGCCCCTGGCTTATGCTTCCTCGCATGGAGCCAGCCCCTGTTGCCAGTCTTCACAAAATCCCCTGTTTCTGGAAGCCCCTTTCAAGCACTTCAGAGCTGGTGCTAAAGCTACATTGGATTGTCATAAACATAGCTAGCATCTCACAAGTCATACCCAGGGGTTTCTCCCATTGCCACACCCCCGCCTCACCCTAATCCAGCTCACATTTTGGCTTTGCCCCCCACGTTTTGACTCTCACAGTACACTGGCTGCAAGCCAGGAAGCAGGTGGCCTGAACGTCTTCAAGATGGAGGTGCAGGAATCACGCTAATGGCTGCAGGGAGCCACCCTTGGGACTCCCCCAGAACCTCTTCTTCTTGTTCCTACACGTGTCCATTTTCACACTTGGACTGATGTGGGATGTGCCCGTAAATGTTGCATCTGTTTGATGTTTTCCTTAGGACTGGGCTTCTTTGTATTCAAACCAGCAGTTCGACTTCAAGTGTCCTGTTTACCTTTTCCTGCATGCTGCTGGGCCGTTTGTTCCAGACTGTTGCCTCCTTGCAAAGCATTCCACGGCTGTAATTCTGATTGTGCTGCTTCTGATAGTTCATTCTGTTTGTAATTTCCAGTTGCCATCTGGCTCTGCTGTACACCACAATTAACCATAGGAAATATGAGGCCCGTTAAGAGAATGGGAATTTAGCAAACTTTTTTGGAATACTACTGTGTGGCTTGCTTTCGCTTGGGAATGGGACGGTAGTGTGTCCTCTTGTACACATGGTCAGAATGGAGGATATGCATCACTGGAAAAGGGATCCAAAAGAGGAGGTGCTCGTTTATTTGTAAACATGTGAGCTGAATAAATCAAGTTGTTCAGAAACTATTGTACTCCCTCAGTTTCCCCCAAGCTTAGAAAGAGGGGAGGATGCAAGGCATATCTCTGTACTCTCTAGAGCCATGTCCAGGCCTTGCTAGTGTTGACTTGCTCACTCGACATGTAAAGGCAAAGTCGTAGTACAGACACCGAGAAAGAGACTCGCAAGGGCCATTTCCAGGATAGAGAACATGATGACACAGTGGTTCTGGGGACATCTCCAGGCTCTCCAGGTAAGCTGAAAAAGACCTGCTCTTTGGAGTGTTGGGCAGCTGATGCTGGTCTATATGAGGAACAATATTGTAGACCAAACTCAGCTTAAGGCAGCTTCCTCTCTGTGGGAGCACCAGAAGATTGTGTACCAGGAAATTCCCAACCTCTATGGGTAGAATAACGCAAGAAAAGGGTGGGGATATCGCTCCTACAGTTCGTTCAGTCTCCGAAGGGACGACCTATGAATTGCTATGCATGCTACAAGAACTTGGTGGAGTATCAGGAGAGAAAAGAGTTGGCCCTGGACCTACTTCATCCCTTAGGAGAATCACCCCCTGGTTTGAACATGAAGGGCCTCTATTATGTCCAGAAGACAATTGAGCCCCTAATGGTGTAATCTTATATGGTGCTTAGGGTTAGGATGTTAGCCTAGGACTTAGGAAAGCCACATCTAATCCTCTAACCTGGCCTACCTCACAGGGTTGCTGTGAGGATAAATGGAGAGGAGCAGGAGGATTATGCAAGTTGCCTTGGGCTCCTTGCAAAAGGCACGATATAAACGTAAAAATGACAACAATTTTATTGAGAAGTCCGATTGAGTCTAACTGGGCTTATGCCCAAGCAAGCAGGTACAGGATGGCAGACTTGGCAGAGAAGGTGTGGGGGCTTGCTCAGAAATCTGAATAAGTCCTTCCCTGCTCTCTCTTCTTTTGAATTATTTTAGAACTATCCACCCTGAGAGCATTCATGGAAGCCACTGACATTTATAAATATATTTTTTATTATGCTTTATAATTGCAGTGTTCTTACAAGCCTTGCCTACAAAGTTCAGAGATTGAATTCTAATTTTAAATGTGCAAATGCTAATCTAAAAACTTTGACTGTTCAAATCTCTTAAAATACTAATTTCCAGCTCCAGTGGTTATGGCTATGTCTAGGGAAACATAAATTGTTCACTTTCTGCTAAGTAGGACACAGTAGGGCAATTGTATTCTGCCGTTCCAAATGGCACAATAGAAAAGGAGCAAAATAGAAAACCAGGGCATGTTCGGATTATATTAACATCCAGGCCCCTTAACATGCTTCAAACTGTTTTCTGTTCATACTCAAAATATTAAAGGTTAAAGCAGAAAGGTCAACCGGGAGCATCGCTGCATTCAGCAGACCTCAAATGGCCTTCGTTCCCTAGATGGTACAGCCGCCCATCATGTGTACCTGCCCTTCCGCAGTGGACTTTCCCTTGGGAATTCTGAGGCTGCTGTGGCCAGCCCTTACCCACCATCCTTGTGGGACATCTGTCCATCCATCCATCCAGACATGGCATGAGTGCACAAGTGGCAGCAGGTGGAGTGCTCTGTACTTTCCATTCCTGTGGCTCTTGGACACACTGGGGTGCCATGCCCACCTCCCCTATGCTAGGTGCTTCTCTCTGGGGAGAGGAGAGGAGAGGAGAGGAGAGGAGAGGAGAGGAGAGGAGAGAGCCCTTTGCTGCCAGGGGACTTGTTGGCTTCACTCGGGCAGGCTGGGTACAATCGGTCCAGATCCGGCAGCTGCATCGCTTTGCTTGGAGGCATCACATTGGGACGGTCCTTGCTCAGAAATCTGAAGTGGAAGGAAATCTTACTAGAAGAGGCATGTGCAACCTGTGCAGTGCGGTCCATTTGCTAGTTGCAGGTGAGGCTGAAAAAGCCAGCCTCCCTGAATGGCATTATTAGCAATTTATATTGGGGAGCATCTGTCCTCAGACACAAGCACAAGGGGTATCTCTACTCGCAAGTATGCAGGAAAGACTCAGCCGCATTTTCCAGTGCCATGCCACATGCCAAGCTACTGTGTCTCTATTCAGAAGTACAGAGGACCATCATACCTACTCACAAGTAGGCAGACAAATCTCTGCAGAGCAATACTCAGAGGGAAACAGCCTGAACTGCAACCACACTGCACAGACCCCCCCCCCCCCAGCAGAAGCAGGACACTGCCCTCAGTCCCCACTGCCCTGCAGGAAAAAGCTCTTGTGTCCAACCAAAGACAAGTGGCTTTCCCTTCTCAGCAGTGATTAGAGGGGGGAAAAAGCTTGCCATTCTCTGGCACAGGCTAGAAGCTGCTGGTCAGATGGGGAATCCAAGAACCACAGGCCAGGGGTTCCACTTCCCAACCCAGGATTTATTGAATTTTGCATTGAAGAAGAACAGGGACTGTTTTCTTTTGTAGGGTACATTTACAAGCACAGGAAAATCATTGAGATGTGTAGATCAAAGCTTCTTCGTATTGTGTTTCAGAAGTCTAGGGAAATGTATGCATGTTCATGGTGGTGAAATCCACGTGTTTCAAAGATCTCAGTATGTGATGTGGGAAATGCATGTTCCCTTTTTGCCTATTATAATGGGAAAAGAAGAAAGTGAAGGAAGCACAAGTCAGCCCTACATCTGCATCTTGCAGATTCTTGGGATGTGTGTACATATCCTGGGGTTTTTTATTTGTATAAGCATCTGTTGTTGTTCCCTGGAATGACTCTGAATTTTTTAAAAAAGCTTTTCATCAGCTCATAGACCCACAGCACAGATGGAAGCTAGACATCTCACCCCATATCACTGCCTAATCCTAATATCTTCACTATTTAGGGCTCAATCATCATTTCCTATTTCTTGTGCTACTTCCTCCTTTGAGGGACAAAGAAAGATGAAGCAGGAATGATGCACAGTTTGGTACTTCAGGAAAGGAAACTGATAAACGAAGAAATAAATATCACTCTGTTTCAATGCCCAAGCAGGATGTAATTAAAGGCATAAGTCTTCCGTGCCTTTGCAGAATTAATTAGCAATGATCACTAGCCAATGAATGTCGATTTATTATTTTTAAAATGATGCCACAGTAAAACCACATATGTGTTTCCCTAAGAGCCTTCAGACGTGTGAGGGCTTCGCGTCACACTCATAGTTCTGCAGGAGCTCTTCCCTGCTGCCTAGTTTTCTTCTCTTCCTTTTATGTCAAATCTGCATAAGCAGAGCCAGAGATGGAATGGGAGACATCTCACACCCCCGACCCCTGTGGAGCACATGTGCCTCTGGCAGTCCGTTGTTACTTCTTAACTAATCAAGACCAGGTGTAGGCATGGGCTAAATGCTGCACCATGGAGAATGGAATTCCAAGCAGTGGCCTTCTGGCTACTGGAGGACTTCAGCTGTTGACTTCCCTGTGGAGGGCCGAGCTCTGCTTCTCCAGCCATTTTGCATGTGAGCACTTATACCAGGTAGCCAAACATTACCACCAGGTAAGCATCCCTTCCTGCCCACCATTGTGGTGCCCAGCAGTTGGATAGAGTGGGTGGGGATGCTCACAACCTGCGCTCACATAGTAAGTGCACCAGGCTTTTGTTGGCTTAGTGCAGAGCTGAGATCATGGGCCTGAAAACTGCTGTGGTCACCATTCCCGCTTCATTAGGCCTTCCATTCCACCAGCAGATGGCAATCCTTGGAAAGGAAAGCCATGGTCTACTTGGGGGATGAGCATCATGGAGGCCCGGAGACTCAGTGTGAATGAGGGAAGGTGGGGAGCGGGGAGCGGAGCGAGAGCAAGCAACCAGGCAATGTGCTGACCTCCCACTCCTCATGTTCAACAAGCCCAGCTTCTCCACTCACTCCCCACCCTCTTGCCAAGAGAAAGGCATCCTTTCCAGCATCTGGTAGCCCCAGCCCAAAGCTTCTGTGCCTGCTCCTCCGAGACCCTCTGCAGGTAGCAGAAGGCAACAAGCAAAGGCAGGGGCTCCTTCCCCTTGCCCCATGCCATGGCTGCCTTGCCTCTGAGAGCACAGAGGGCACATGCAGGGCAGGGAACGGACACGGCCTGCTGGCTGCCCTTCCCTTCTAGCTACAGGCACAGGTGCCTGAGGGGAGATCATGGGCATGCGGAGTGGCTCTCAGAAGAGGGGGAGCACTTCTCTTCCAGGATTGGCACCCAGAAGCATTGCTCAGGCCTCCCCTCCCTCTTCCTCCTCTTCCTCCTCCTTCACTACCTGCCTGAGGGAGGAGGGCAGCAGAGCCCTGCCCTGCTGCTGGGAGATGAATTCCACCCAGGCAGGGAGGAAGATGCAGTGGCCGAAGGTACCCTCCCACTGAGACGCTGCCCTTGATGTGCTTTTCCAGCTGCAGTAGGCATGGATGAGGGAGCCCTCTCCATTCATTTTTGTGCTGGATTTTGCCCAGTTCATACTTTCCAGACAGAACACAGATGCAGACATAACCTGTGGTTGTGTCCCCATATTTTTGAGCTTGCAGTATGATTTGTGGGAGGAAAAACCATGTTGGGCGTACATTTCAAAGTGAGCTCATGGAAAAGATATGCACATTTGGAAAAACACACAAGGCAATACAGATCTTCATGTGAACAGAAAACAACAACTGCAACAGCAACGCTTGCAAGATGAACTTGAGTCGGAAGGAACTTCAAAATGGAATTCTGAGGACTTTGCTGACTGCAGCATCTCCTATGCTGTCAAAGGCATTCTTTTCTGATCAGTCTGAAAACCATTTTGGTTGGTTTCAGGAAGGTGGCATAGAAATTGGATGGATGGGTGGATGGATGGATGGACGGATGGATGGGGAAAGGATAGCTATGTCTACATTGCATGCCTGCTAAGACTTGCTGAGAAACTGTGGTTGGATTCTTCTCCAGCAAGGAGGGAGGGAGGGAGGGGTCACAGCCATGCAGACTCTGGCAGCAGCCCTCCTCTACACAAAACTTTCTGTGTAATCACCCAGCCTGGCACTGAAGATTTGGGGCACTTGGAAGAAGATTTGGGGCACTGGCATGGGTGTGCTCTCTTTCCTCATGCTGCCCCAGGATACTGGCACAGAGCTTCATTTTACACTATTAGCACAATTACACCTCATTTTGGCATTACAACAATGCAGAGCCATACCACCAACTTGATTCATCTATATCATTTTTACCCCATTTCTCAGCCAAAAAGTCTCCCAGGGCAGCTCACAAAGATCAGGAAGACAGTCCCACTGCCCCTTACAGGCACACTATCTAAAAGACACAGCAAAAAAGGAAAACATGTTGGGAAGGAGGAGGAAATAAAGCCAATGTGGACACCAGATTCTTCTGCACGAAATTCAGTTGGATCTACATACAGTGGAAGGGCCACTGCCTCCTCTTCCTCGGAAGCCCTCAAGCAGTGGCAGCTGGCAGCAAGAGGGAGGGGACCCTAAATAGGGGTGTGTCCAGGCATGAACAACAACCGAAAGAAGCCTGGCTGTTATTCAAATGTTCCTTATTGAAATTTTAGCAAATCAGTGCCAATTATTCTCCCCTTGGCCTCTCCTGCACTTATTTCCATGCTCCAGTTGCTCTCAGAAGACACATTGTACAAATTGCATGAAAACTCCATCCAGCCATGCCTGCACACTGAAGCTGGCGGTGCTTTTTCAAACAACTCAAAGAGCGAAGACAAGTCCTCGTTGTCACTTTCAACAACACCACAGTATCACACCGACAGGGAGGTACCGCGGACTGGAACTGTGCAATTCTCTTCCCCACCTTCACTCGCATCCCAGAGACCTAAATGGAGGCAGCCAATTGCTCTGAACAAACACAGAATCTTCAGCCTGTCTGGCAAACCTCGGTGAAACTGGAAAGAGACATTTAAGTCTAAGTACACATGACTGGACAGGAAGAAGAGCCCATTTTCTAGGGTCATTCACAGCTGTTGTGAGAATGCTGTTCCTCTTCAAGTCCAGTCACAAGAATTAACAGGCAGCCCGACCCTGTTCCTGGTGGTATCAGACTTGCAAGATCAGTGACTTACTACCAGAGATGTGGGCACAGATATTGGAATGAAGAGAGGACCCCTTCTTCTCTTCACTTGCCCAGCTGCCCACCCTCCAGGACGCCAAGTCTTCTCCAGCCTCCCCTTTCCTCTCACTTCCCTGCCTGGCCTGGCTTCTGTTCTGGTGCAACAAGCCATTGGGAGGGGGAGAAGGGAGGTCTAGGGTGCCGGGCGGCACGCCAGGTAGCTAGGCCCTTCCATATTCCCTGGAAAATGCATTTGCTCAGCAGATGCTGCTGCCTCAGTCTGAGCCCACCCCGGGGAGGGAGAATCCCTTTTGCTCGGGGCCACTGCAGCATTGCCTTCTGCATGCTGCCAGGGCTGCAACTGACCAAGCCTGGGAACAGGCGGTCCCCTTCCTTTCCTTTCCCCACACTCTTTGCACCACTGAAATGTTGCTGCCACTCCCAGGGAGTAGGGTGAAAAAGGGTAGAGAGGGCAGTTGGAAGGGGATTTCTTGGCAGCTCTTCTCTGGATTGGGTGGTTATAAGGCTCACCTTGTGAATGAGGCAAATAGCATGATCTTTCTGAAGGTTGCACTTGAAAGCCTAGATGCAGGAATTCAGTGACATCTCTGATAAACACACATTGGGCTTGCATAAAGGTCTGTCACCACAGATACCTGCCTGTCCCATTCATCTCTGCTGGCATTTCCAGCTTGCAGAGCACCAAGGAATTTGTGCCTCATATAGCCATCTTTTCGGAGGCTAAAAGCTTGTAAGTATATTTATTGGTTTGGCCATAAGCCATGACAACAGTACAAAAACTATCCACACAGTATGCAAGCCAAGAGCAATGCATGGCCCAGGAAGGTCATTTCATAGACACCTCCTGCTATGAGATAGTGACACATCACCATCCATTTTACTTTATTTATTACATTTCTATTCTGCACCAGAGCTGGAGCTCTCTGGCAGTTTACAAAGTCAAAATGCCAGGTGGGCAGGCACGCCTTGCTGGGGAAATCATCCTCAAAGGGGGAGCCATTGCTGAAAGGTTCTCCCGCAAGCTTTCCTTGGGAGGAGGCCTGAGACAGCAAGCCTGTCAGCAGGTCAGGTCAAGCCTCCAAGACATCTCATCTGGCCACTCTCGTGCCTGCCTCGGCTGCCTCCCACATGGACCGCTGCGGCAAGCCCCCGCCTCTGCCCAGAATGCTGTGACCAGACTTTGGCCGGGGCCTGATTGCAGGCAGCCCATGGCATCTTTGCTGCAGCAGCTCCAGGGCTGCTGGTCTGTTTCCAGGCAGAACTTGAAGTACAGATTATGACCAGCAGGTTGCACCCAGGAACCCTGGAGAAATCCTGCGTGGACTGAAGCCAGAGAGGATTTCTGTGAATCCCACTGGGAATCTGCAGTGGACCAACTTTTTCTGACTCACTTAGATTTCACCGGCTCAGGGACTGGTTTTCACTTTTGGGTGGGCTTGTGCCATTAGCACTAATACTACTAGTACACATGTGCACTCACAAAGATGCACATTTACAAATGAACTAAATTCTAGCACAAATCATATTGGCAGTGACAGCCAGGTCACGTCACTTCGTAGAAGCTATAGAGAGAGGGTTTTTCACACAGAGGGTCCGAGAGGTGATGGGGGGGGAAACATCCTTGACTTGGTCTTGACCGATAGGGAGGAGCTGATAGATGAAGTACAGATGAGGGGAGCTCTGCATGCGAGTGATCACTCCATCCTTTGCTTTGAGATCAGGGGACTGGGGACGGGCAGCAGGTCGAGCACTAGAAGCTAGGACTTCAAGAGAGCCAACTCTGGCCAACTGAAGGCCAGACTGGGGAAAGTCTCCTGGGATAGGTTACTGGAAGGTAAGCGAGTTGAGGAGGGGTGCATGGCACTCAAAAGGGAGGTTTTGGAGGTGCAAGCCTTGACGATACCTCTAGTCAGTAAGGTGGGGAGGCGGAGGAGAGTGCCGCCATGGATGCGAAAGGAGATGGTTAGAGGGATTAGACGAAAGAGGAACCTCCGTAAGAAATGGGTACTGGGGGAAATAGACAAAAGGGTATACCAGGAGGAGGAGGCCCGTTGCAGAAGGATTCTTCGCAAGGCCAAGGCTGATTACAAGCTGAGACTTGCCAAGAATATCAAGAGCAACAAAAAGGGCTTCTTTCAGAATGTAAATAGGAAGAGGAAGGGGAGACAAGTGGTGGGACCACTAAATAAGGAGGAAGGGGATCCAGTGACTGATATGAGGGAACAGGCACAGATGCTAAATGACTATTTTGCCTCTGTGTTCTCCCCAAAGCAGGACGGGGGATATCCGCATAGGAGATTAGATGAGGCTGGCGACTTAGGGGCACAGATTAGAGTCACCCCCCTTGAAGTTGAGGGGCTCCTCAGGGCATTGGACATTACAAAGGTGCCAGGCCCTGACGGGTTACACCCGAGAGTACTTAGAGGGTTGGCAGGGGTTCTCTCACGCCCGCTGGCCTCCATTTTTGAGACCTCATGGGGAACGGGTGAAATTCCAGAGGACTGGAGGGTGGCATCAGTGGTCCCAATTTTCAAAAAGGGTAGTAGAAAGGACATGGGGAATTATAGACCGGTTAGCCTTACGTCCATTGTAGGAAAAACAATGGAAAGGCTCATAATAGAGAGAGATCTAGTGATGCTGGATAGGGAAGGGAGGCTGACAGCCACACAACATGGCTTCCACAAAAAC
>NW_025335627.1:15264600-15265209 GCF_004798865.1 Varanus komodoensis
AATGTGGATAAGTGCAAGGTCTTGCACTTGGGGCATAGGAATGGGTGTCATAAGTATAGGTTAGGGGACAAGTGGCTGGAGAGCAGCACTTGTGAAAGGGACCTCGGGGTACTGGTTGACTGCAGGCTAAACATGAGTCAGCAGTGTGATGCGGTGGTCAAGAGGGCGAACGCCACCCTTGGTGGCATAGCCAGAAGTGTGGCTTCTAGATCAAGAGAGGTATTACTACCACTCTACACGACTCTAGTGCGCCCACAACTGGAGTATTATGCTCAGTTTTGGGCCGCTCATTACAGAAAGGATATAGCCAGGTTGGAGTCATGCAGCGTAGGGCCACAAGGTTGGTGGCCGGTTTGAAGGGGATGCCGTATGAGGCGAGACTGAGGGAACTGGGTCTCTTCAGCCTGGAGAAGAGGAGACTCAGAGGGGATCTGTTGGCGACATACAGGTATGTGAGGGGGTGTCACACGGAGATGGGTAGAGACCCGTTCTCCCCTGCAGAGGAAGGCAGAACGCGCTCCAACGGAGCAAAGCTCAGGGAGCCAAGGTTCCATTTGGATGCCAGGAAGCACTTCCTGACAGTCAGGACCCCGAGGGTGTGGAATGTGC
>NW_025335627.1:15265309-15329593 GCF_004798865.1 Varanus komodoensis
GCCTGGAGAAGAGGAGACTCAGAGGGGATCTGTTGGCGACATACAGGTATGTGAGGGGGTGTCACACGGAGATGGGTAGAGACCCGTTCTCCCCTGCAGAGGAAGGCAGAACGCGCTCCAACGGAGCAAAGCTCAGGGAGCCAAGGTTCCATTTGGATGCCAGGAAGCACTTCCTGACAGTCAGGACCCCGAGGGTGTGGAATGGGCTTCCACGGGAGGTTGTTGAGGCCCCATTGGTGCGGGTGTTCAAGGATAGGCTGGATGTCCACATGGTGGGCATGTCGTGAGCGGAGCTGGCTGGTGCCGGAGGTCAGACTAGATGACCTAGGAGACCCCTTCTGACTCACTCTTTTTCTATGTTTCTATATAAATAGGAAGTCAGGCTGGGTGATTCCCAGATTCTCAGCCCCCTTAGGGAAGGCACCTGCCATAGCCCCCTTTAACCTGAGAGAGGTGGTGGTACCTGGCATGCAAGCCAGAACATCTTCCATGTCACTTCTGTTGCTCTGTAAAAGTGAGGAAGGCAGCTGTCCTGGGACCTCTTTGCTGGGCCCCCAGGGACCCCTTTGCTGGTCTTGGGGCCTCTGCACCTTCTGGAGTCGACACAAGGCCATGTGCGCAACTCACAAGTTCTGCATCCTGACAAAGCCCGCTCTGGCTCAGTTTTTGTTCTTAATACACACCTTCTCAGAGGACGGATTCCTGTGCCAAGAAACACACAACCTAATTCTCATTACTGGGGTGCAGAGAAGGGGATGGTTGGTGTGAGGGGAGCACAAGCGCAATGGCTGCTGTCCACCCAGTGGCACACAGAGAGAACAGTGCAACATGGCGGAGGGGCGGACATTTCCCAGAGCTTCCACCCTGCTTTTAACACAGTTTCCTTTACAAGCAGAGGGCAGCAGGACTTATGTGAGCCATTTAAATTTAGTGTGAAACAGTAAAGGTCATTTTGTTCTTCAAGGCACATTTTAAAATACTCCAATCTTCCCTGGATTGCTACTGTTTCACAAATGACCTCAACATTTTATACTTAGTACCCTGGAAAGGTCATTTCACAGATACATACCATTTTCCCCCTCCACTGTAAATATACATAGATTTCAGCGTCTGGAATCTATTTGTTAACCTCAGTATTATGTGTCAGTTCAATGACAGCAGACACAAAGTAATCTTAGCGCATAAGCTGGAGTAGGTGTGCACAGCTTGCTCCAGTGGTTGAATTTTATCCTGTTTATTATTAAGGCCATTTTTAATGGCTCCCTAACCTCCACAGTTCCATGAAATTTTCACACTCCCAATGGAAAACAAATCTCTAGCTGGAAACAGTCATGTGGCTTTTTCGAATGAAAAAGCGATGCTTCTGTCAGAGTTGTCTTCTGTCAGGACGGTCGCCTCTGAGGGAATCAAGATCAGGGCTAGCTGCACCTTATGCCCTGGGAGGGCAACTTTCTGAGAGGGCAGCTCTCAGTTGCTTAGGCCAGAGCCTGATGTAGCCCTGTCAAGTCACCCAAGGGCTGCTTCCACAATCAGAGGAATAAGAATAAGAATAATCTATATTCCAGACCTCTCTGCCTGTATGAGCAGGCTTCCTTGCCAGCAGCCAATATAGATTCTTGTCTTCAGAGTGTTTGTGTACTTTGGCATTTTTGGCCTCTGCCTTTTATGAGGAAAGGGAAAGGGGGCAGATAATTTCCTCAGGAGACAGCAACTGCTGCCGCAGTAAATGGGAAGGGAACCAGTGCAGCACGAGGGCCGAGCAGCAGTGATTTCAGCAGTGAAGGCCTCCTTACCTGGAATGCTGGACCAGGAGAAGGAAGAGAGGAATGTGCTTCAAAGGCTCTCAGCCACAGCCTCCTGGATCAGCAGCCAGGTGCCCTCCTTCTCTGAGAGGGGGCAGGAGCTCACTCTTGCATCTAGCTAGGTTGAACCCCTCACCCTCCCAAAAGCCCTTCTGCTAGCATGATGCACCTGTCATCTGTTGCACTAAAGGGAGCCCCAGGCAAGGTTACTGAGCGCATCCTACCCGTTCCAAGTCTCTGCTCTGGAGGATCCCCCAGCCTTCCAGAGCAGATTTTGGAGATATCTGAAAAAGGGAGCGGGGAGAATTATTTATTTGAGTGGTGTAACACCTTTGCACCAAACATGTTGCTCAAGGCATTTGCCTATTCCATCAACAGTGTCCACTTCACCAGCAAAGAACAGATTTCATCCTGGGTCTTTTCCTTCCGCAGGAATTTTCTGACACAGATAGTGATAATTGGCATGTCACCTGCCATCTCATGCCCTGTGGATCTGCAGCATGTTTCAACAGCATGACTTGCTCGCCATTAAGTGTACAAGCAGTATGTGCCCCTCCAGCAAGTCAAATGGCCTGATGCAAACAGAATTCAGTGGAAACATTCCCTTTAGTGTCAGCCTGGTGCCGAGAAAGGAAAAGCCACACTGACTCCCCTCCATCTGTGCATGGGGCATTAATCCACACGATGTCTTTGCACATTGCAATGCTCTTGCAGTTTATACTCAGACTTGGCACAAATCTAAATTTAGCAGATTCATCCCTATCTCTCCTGCCTTGTGCAACATTTAAGTATGTTACATTTATGAACGGCTGTGAAGTGAAATGCCGTGAGTTATATAGGACTAATTAACACTTCAGTCTGGAGAGGAGTAAAGATCTGCTCTGACAAGTGGACTGGGATTGGCTTAGCAGCTATTGATGTGATTGCTGTAAGAGTTTGGCAACCCATCAAAAAACATGTATTCAGGACACCTGCAGAAAATATGCAAGAGACCAGATTATTGCTAAATGTCTATTCATCATTAGCAAATGTTATTTAGGAGCAAAATGAGATTAATCAACTAGTATTTTACTAGAAGAAAATAACATTAATTTGGAGTTTGGGCTGCTCATTCTGAAAGACCACTTGCTAGCTACTGAAGGCGGTATTTTCTGAGGAAATGATGGCCTTCACTGTTGTCAGTGAGCCATGGTAGGAGATAATCAGTTATCTTAAATTCTGCACCTTACACAAACTGGATGGTGAAGCACAGGACACACTTGCGATGGAAAGCTCTGGGTTGTTGGCTTTTCTCCAGTACTCCCCAGAGATGAGGCTAGGTCTCAGTTGTGAGTTTAGTGTGTTTGTTGTCTTAGTAAAGTTGAATCAACTTTGAAGGAAAATGATGCCTCAGAGGAAACTGAATATGAAAGGACAAAGGTATAATGTGCTTTCAATGGCATGTTTAATGTCAGTTGCAATTTCTTACAAATTTCAAAAAGGAATAGGTAAAAATCCATCCCAACAAGGGATTAAAAAAAAAAAAAAGGATTTATCCGACTGGCATGTCCTGAGTCAAGTCAGAGTGGCATACTGAAATCAGAATTCTGCAATCCATGCAGATGGTCAGGAGGGAAATGTGTAAAAACTTGTGCACAGTAAGGTGCCATGTGTATGAAAAGTGCAAGTTTGAGAAGAGTGTGCACATAATAGCATTAGAAAGTGGTTGGAAAAATGCACCCATGTTTAAAAGACTGAAGTTTGGGGAATGGGATGGAATGAGCCTGACATTAAAAATCCAACCATCTCAGTGAATTAAACCTTCCCTTTTAGGTACACATGGATAATTCTTATTTATTAGCGGAGAATCATCGGGATGGCGGCCAGTGACAAGTGGGGTCCCCCAGGGCTCTGTCCTGGGGCCGATCCTGTTTAATCTTTTCATTAACGACATGGAAGAAGGGGTGAACAGTCTGCTGATCAAATTCACAGACGACACTAAAACTGGAGCAGTGGCCACAACTGAGGAGCAGGTACTCCAGATCCAAAAGGATCTGGACAGACTATGGAAGTGGGCAGGAGACAACAGGATGGTGTTCAATGTGGATAAGTGCAAGGTCTTGCACTTGGGGCATAGGAATAGGTGTCATAAGTACAGGTTAGGTGACAAGTGGCTGGAGAGCAGCACTTGTGAAAGGGACCTCGGGGTCCTGGTTGACTGCAGGCTAAACATGAGTCAGCAGTGTGATGCGGTGGTCAAGAGGGCGAACGCCACCCTTGGTAGCATAGCCAGAAGTGTGGCTTCTAGATCAAGAGAGGTATTACTACCACTCTACACAACTCTAGTGTGCCCGCAACTGGAGTATTGTGCTCAGTTTTGGGCCCCTCATTACAGGAAGGATATAGCCAGGTTGGAGTCAGTGCAGCGTAGGGCCACAAAGTTGGTGGCCGGTTTGCAGGGATGCCATATGAGGCGAGACTGAGGGAACTGGGTCTCTTCACCCTGGAGAAGAGGAGACTCAGAGGGGATCTATTGGTGACATACAGGCATGTAAGGGGGTGTCACATGGAGATGGGTAGAGACCTGTTCTCCCCTGCAGAGGAAGGCAGGATGCGCTCCAACGGAGCAAAGCTCAGGGAGCCAAGGTTCCATTTGGATGCCAGGAAGCACTTCCTGTCATTTAGGACCCCGAGGGTGTGGAATGGGCTTCCCCAGGAGGTGGTTGAGGCCCCATCGGTGCGGGTGTTCAAGGATAGGCTGGACGTCCACATGGTGGGCATGTCGTGAGCGGAGCTGGCTGGTGCCGGAGGTCAGACTAGATGGCCCGGGAGGGCCCTTCTGACTCGCTCTGTTTTCTATGTTTTCTATTTGGTTGGGAGGTGGACCATATTCTGTTTCCAGTCTAACTACCTAATAGGACACGTTGGCAGGCAAACTTTTGAGTTGCCTAATTCAAGGGGTTTAGCATGAACAAATACATGGAGGGACTGGACCCACTTCTCCCAAATGACAACATTTCAAGGTGAATATTTCAGGCTTTGAGTCTGACCTGGACAAAGAGGTGGGGACAGAATTCTGCACTGAAATGCCATGGCCAGTGGAAGTCAAGAGCTTCCAAGCAGCTGGTTCCAAGAGGTTCCCTTTGGCCCAGGACATGATGGAACAGGAGAGCCTGAGTGAGAAGGGTGTAACTTAATAAGTTTCCTCATTTGAGATCACATCAAGAGAACTGGCTGAGTAATGTCTAATGTTCCTGCCATCTGGCCCACAGGCAGTGTGAAGCTTCCTGAGGGTGGAGCTAACTCTGGTGGGGAAGGAAGGAGGGGGTCTGGCTTGAAATCAATTATTTGTTACTCTTTCTCTAATTAGCTGTAGCACAATGGGTGTCTTTTGCTAATCACCTCTGCCTTCCTCCTTTTGTATCATGAAGCCATCAACTTCGACATAGTTAAAAACTGTAGATAGAAGCTTCTCCTGATCTGCCAGGAAGGGGAAATAAGCATGGGGGACAGACCAGTTCACAACCACAGCCAACATTTGGCCCCACCCTTGCTCCATGCCTTTAACAACAATTAGCGGGTGATAAGGTTTATCTCCATGCCATGGAAAGGTAAGGCAGCAGTTAAAGGCACAGGAGCAGGCTAAGCCATCTTTTTCTGGTCATCTGGCAATCATATTATGATACAAGCAGGTTTGAAATGTAATTTTGTACCAAAGGAAAGACAGCTGTAATTCACTGCTTTAAGTTCCTAATATGGTGACACACAGCTAAGTAACCCTGAGCCAAATCATAAAATAAAGAAAATGGAAAACTATCAAAATCATTGGCTGACTAACAATTTGCCAGGATTCGAGGCGGTAGGAGTGCAGAGCAGCACTTAAGGCCATAGTTTTCGCTCCCACTGCAGGTGTTAAATTAACACAAGCCAGGCAGATTTTTGTTGCTGCTGCTGTTGTTGTTTACAATATGGCTGCATTGAATGGTCAATGTTCTTGTCTATTTTTGAGTTTTGCAAATGTCACCAGGCTCTTGCCTTTCATGGTCTTTTGACCCATCATTTGCATTTTCCCCCTCCCAGAGTCACTTGTGTCTGGCAATCATCCACATCTGATGAAGGTGTCGCCCATGCAAATGGAGACCTCCATCTTTCAGTCTTTCAGGGGCCACTGGACCCCCCTTTCCTTCAAGCATACACCTCCTAGGTGCCAAAAGGAAAAAGGGGCTTTGCCAATGCCTTTGCCAGCCCTGTTTACATGACATAAGCAGCTGCTTGATGAGTACTTCTTGGCGGGTACTAATGCTTGTTCCATGTGCTATGGAAAAGCTTCCCCCCTGAGAGCAGGGGACAAGCTAGACGAGGCCTTCCTTCCAGCACTGTCACTTTACCAGCACTGCTGCTGGGTCATCTGCTGCTCACCCCAGCCGACCCTCCTCTTCCATCTTTGCCATTAGAGCCTGGATTTCATCAGACTGCATATATCATAGCTTCTAAAGATGATGAGGCTTTTCCCGGTGCACATGCCCATGTGTGCTAAGTTGGTGGTCCTGTTCTGGATCCAGGAGAGGTGGCTTCAGAAGGCTGGCACTGGCGAGGAAGAGGAAGTGCCCTACTGGTGCTTTGGCAAGGGAGCAGCAGCTCGGAGAAGGGGCTTGCTCAGGGGCCTTCCTGCCTCCCTCACCCTCCGGCTTCTCTCTGTTTCTGTCTCTCTCCCTCTCTGACATGAAAATACCAGGCTGCTTCCCACCCTCCCCTCCTCTCTGAGAACATAAAGTTTGCAATGCCTTTTTGGTGCATGTCCACTGAGATGGAAATCCATGCTTTTGCTGGGCGTAAATCACATTGTCTTCAATGCCGCCAATGCATGGGAAAGTCACTCTGAGAGATGGGCTGCCAGGAATTGCTTTTTGGGTGCAGGCAGCACTGCCCCTCCTCCTACTCCATGAGCTTTGTGAGGGTGCAGCGGCAGCTCTCCATTATCTTCCCCTTTGTAAAAATGACTTCGCTCCATTGCTCCTTCACAAAGCGACTGAGCTAAAAATGAACAAACCGCAAAGCATAGGTGCCTTACAGGGCCATTTCCCAGTGTGCATCCCCTTCCAGCTCTTTGGACAACTTTTGCAATTGTGTGTGAGAGAGAAAGAGCTGCTCCTGTTCTGGAAACTGTGCTGTATCCACAAGCATGTTCCCCAGGGCATGTGATAGACGTGCTGGGACTGCGCTTCCTGGTAACTGGAAGGGGCCCTAGTGCAGATCTCCCCGAGGCCAGGCTGGTCTTGTTCTGGTCAGCTGGCAATGCTAACAGATGTTAATGTGTGCCTGCAATTATTTCCCTGAATATTTTTGTGTGTTCTTCTTTGTTGTTCTGAAATTCATCCCCATTCAAAAACACTCTATTCACTCCCTCTATTCTGGAGCTTGGGAGGAGAGTCCTGATGGGATTGGGAGATGAAACAAAGCCTCTAAGAAGCAGTGTGCTTGGCTTTGCACAGAACAACAGCTCTTGTTAAAAAATAGATATCCTGAAAAACTGGTGAGGGAGGGAGGGAAGGAGGGAATGGAACTGCTTGAGGAGAGCATGGCTGGCTGCCTGGAACCTTCAGGAGGAGTCAGGCCAAAGGCCATGCACGACAGAAAGTCTCTGGCATCTTCCTACTAAATATAGTGAAAAGCCTCACAGGCCTTTCTGATCATCTACATGATCAATACATCCGAGCTACAGTATGTTGCATGAAGAAAATGACTGGTCTAGGATGCCCTGATCAAATAATGCCTTCTCATGCTGGCCTTGTCTGAATATTTGTGCCACCAGGTGCAAGGCCTTAGGAAGCTTCAGCAAGAGAAAAGCGTGGTGAGCCGGGCCAGCATCAGAGAGCAGCATGGCGGGGCACCTGGTGACAGTCATGTGTCCTTGAGGGACCAGTGCTCACTCCACCGACAGCCCTGCCTTGGCTTGGCATCAGGCTTGGGGCTGTGCTGGGCCCTGGAACTTATGAGTAGGTTTGTTGTTGGGTTCAAGCAGCCCCAAAGACCACACAGCTGTGGAAGCACATTTTGTAGTACTAACAGGCTTTGATCATGCTATACATCTTAAAACTCGTCCTGCCATCAGTCTGACATAGCTAAGAAATGCCCATGGGCTTCTCTCTCCACCCGGAGAAAAATGAGCCCATTTCTGCAGCAACGTCTGTGCTGAAGCATGTGCTTTTAATTTCTCATGATGCAAGGAATACATAAACTCACAGAGGCAGCACCACAGGCAGCATGAAACATTTTTGAGCATGGTGGGCAGTCAGTCTTCACAACAGCAGTGCTGCCGCTCTGCCCTAACCATTGGCATTTGCTGTTGCGAGTTTACAAGGAAATGACTTTTGACACCAGCCAATTCAAAGGTGACAGGACCTTGTGGTTCACATGAGGGAGACACAAAGGCCTGATGCCTGTGAAGGAGTCACAAAACACATGGCAGAGGGTACCATATTCATGTTTGTATCCTGGAAGCTTGAACCAAGCACTGATTGAAGATGGAGAAGGGGGACCCAGTGAAAAAATGCATGGGTGAAGGGCTAAAGTGTGAAGCAAATGAGTGTCAGACATTTGTGTGTCCTTTGACAAGGACACACATTTGGCAAATGTGTGTCAAAGGACGTGCCACCACCGCTGAGGACTCTGTGACTGCTCTTGCCGGACCTGGGAACAGCTGACGCCACCGACAGTGGCCATCGCTGGACCCGGGGGCTAGAGGACGCTGCGGCCGGACTGCGGGCCAGCCATCGCCCACGGACGGCCGCCAGGGATGCCGGGGACACCATCTTGCCGGTGAGTACTGCGCAGCCACCCTTGCCCTCTCCCTCACCGGCGTGGGTGAGAGCTATGCTGGTTTGGGGGCGGGGCGCAGGGACGAGCCACTGGCATATCTCACCGGACGTGGCCGAGGCCAGTGGCCTCAGGCCAGCGGCCGAGGGGCGATGGCCAAAGGGCGGTCATTGCCATTTGGGGCCGTGCAGGGCCATGCGGGGGCTGAGCTGGCTAGGGACCCTTTTGGTTGGGTGGAATTTTGTATTGGGTGGTCGACAGGGAGTTTTTTAAAGGGTTTTATTGTATTTTAACTTAAATTTAATGGATTCATTCCTGGCTATGACGACTGCGAGGTTGCCTGGGGAGTGCATGGGCGCTGCCATTGGGGTGGTCATAGGCAATGGACGTTATGGCATTGGGGGTTTAACGAGTCATTGCAGAAGAAGGAGGGACAGATGGTTGACACCTGTTCCCCCTTCTGGTTATTCCCCCAGCTGCAGGGTTCCAGGTAGGCTTGTCAACCACCCCCCGGGCCTGTTGGTGCTGCTGCTTAATCCCAGGTCGGTCCATAATAAAACATCCCTTATCCACGATCTGACTGTGGATGAGGGGGCCGACCTGGCTTGCATAACAGAGATCTGGGCGGGAGAGGGGGGGGGGATGTCTCCCTCTCTCAACTGTGCCCGCCCGGGTATCTGGTCCAGCACCAACCATGCCTGGAGGGGAAGGGAGGGGGTCACTTTAGTTTACCGAGCTTCCATCTCCTTCACGGGGCTTCATGTCCTCTCGATGCTGGGCCTAGAGTGCCTCTACTTGGTGTTGGGCGACCGAGACAGACTGGGGATTCTGTTGGTGTACTGTGCACCCTTCTGCCCAACAGACTCCCTGCCTGAGCTGACGGAGATCATCTTGGACCTGGTGTTGAAGACTCCTGGGATGCTGGTCCTGGGGGACTTCAATCTCCATGCCGAGACTGTTCTGACCCGGGCGGCTCAGGTCTTCATGGCCTCCATGGTGGCCATGGGGCTGTCTCAACATGTCATTGGCCCGACCCATGAACGTGGACACACGCTGGACCTGGTTTTCTCGATGGGGCAGGAAGAGGGGGATCTGAGGGTGAGGAATTTATGTCTGACTCCGTCATGGTCAGATCACTTCCTCCTGAGGTTTAAGCTCGAGAGTGGCCTTTCCCTCTGCAAGGGTGCGGACCTGATTGTGCTGGTCTGCCCCCGGAGCTGGATGGATCCAGATGGATTCCTGAAGGCCCTGGGAGAATTTCCGGTTGACAAGGCTGGTGCCCCTGTTGATGCTCTGGTTGAACTATGGAATGGGGAAATGACCAGGGCTATTGACACGATCGCTCCTAAGTGTCCCCTCCCACCGGGCATAGCCCGTTCATCCCCCTGGTACACACCCGAATTACGGGCGATGAAGCGGGTTGGGAGACGTCTAGAGCATAGATGGAGGAAATCATGGGATGAATCTGACCGAGCACACTTGAGAGCTCATTATTGAGCCTATGCTGTGGCGGTGAGGGCGGCGAAAAAGAAATTCTTCTCCACTTCCATTGCCTCCTCCCAATGCCGTCCAACAGAGCTTTTTCGGGTGGTACAAGGGTTGGTTCATCCTGGCCCTAAGAGAGATCCTGTACCGCCCTCGACGGCCCGCTGTGACGACTTTGCCAAGCATTTTAAGGAGTAAATCACTCAGATTCGTCATGAGCAGGACTCCACTAGTGATTCAGAGCCCTCAGGGGAGGTGCCAATGTTGCCATCTGGTCCAAAATTGATGGACTAGTTTCAGTTATTGTGGCCTGATGATGTGGACAAGGTGCTTGGACAAGTACGTCCCACCACCTACTTAACAATGCCAAGCACGGGATAGGGACCTGGATCCTGGAGGTTGTCAACGCTTCTCTGAGGGATGGCCGGGTACCTGCCCCTTTAAAGGAGGCGGTAGTCCGACCAGTCCTAAAGAAGGCATCCCTGGATCCAGAGATGGCCACCAATTATAGACCAGTGGCCAACATCCCGTTTTTGTGCAAGGTGTTAGAGCGGGTGGTGGCGGGACAACTCTAGGCACTCTTGGATGAGACTGACTATCTGGACCCATTTCAGTTCGGCTTCAGACCCAGGTATGGTACTGAATCTGCCTTGGTCGCCCTGTATGATGACCCGTGCAGGGAGAGAGACAGGGGGAGTGCGTCCCTGTTGGTCCTCCTGGACCTCTCAGTGGCTTTCGATACCATCGACCATGGTATCCTTCTGGATAGGCTAGCGGGACCGGGGGTCGGAGGCACTGCTTTGCAGTGGTTCTGCTCCTATCTCAATGGACGATTCCAGAAGGTGGTGCTAGGGGACTATGGCTCTGCACCATGGCAGCTATGCCATGGAGTTCTGCAGGGATCCATTTTGTCCCCCCTGCTATTTAACATCTACATGAAACCACTGGGAGAGGGCATTAGGAGGTGTGGGCTGTGGAATCATCAGTACGCTGATGATACCCAGCTCTACCTCTCGTTTTCAACCAGTCCAAGTGAGGCAGTGGCTGTACTGAACTCGTGCCTGGCCAAGGTAATGGGCTGGATGAGGGCCAATAAACTGAAACTCAATCCAGACAAGACGGAGTTCCTGTTGGTAGGCGGGTCGGGCTTCGGGGAAGGGGACTTTGACCTTGTCCTGAATGGGGTTGCACTCCCTCTGAAGGACAGGGTCCACAGCTTGGGAGTTCTCCTCAATTCAGAGCTGTCTTTGGAAGCTCAAGTAACAGCAGTGGCGAGGAGCGCTTTCCTTCAGCTTTGGCTGATCCATCAGCTGCATCCCTACCTGGAGAACGATTGCCTGGCGACAGTGACACACGAATTGGTTACTTCCCGATTGGACTTTTGTAATGCGCTCTATGTGGGGCTGCCCCTGAAAATGGTCTGGATACTTCAGATGGTGCAAAATAGAGCTGCCAGGTTGCTGACGGGGACTGGGCGTTGTGCTCATATAACTCCAGTCCTCCGTCAGCTTCACTGGCTCCCCATTGAAGTCCGGGCCCAATTCGAGGTGCTGGTTATCACCTATAAAGCCCTTAACGGCTTGGGACATGGTTACCTAAAGGAGCGCTTACGTCCATATATGCCCTCCCGCCCCTTGAGATCAGCAGCAGAGGCCCTTCTCCGGGAACCCTCCATGAAAGATATTAGGAGGTTGAGTATCCGGAGGAGGGCTTTCTCTGTGGTGGCACCCAACTTATGGAACAAGCTCCCCGTCATTATTTGCTTTTCGGCGCCAGGTCAACACCTCTTTATTTAAACGTTATTTTAATTGTTGATTTTATTTATTGGTTTTTCCCAATTTTTTGCCAGGATGTCTCCAATATTTTATGTAATTGTATCGATTGTATTTATTTATGGTTTGGAAGCTGTCCCGAGGCTTATGTGAATGGGACGGCATATAAGTTCTCCAAATAAATAAATAAAATAAATGTGTCCATTGGACAGTTCTGTAAAACTATAAAAGACCAGCCTTTCTCATAGTCTAAAAGATCCTTCAGGCTGGAGGCTGGAGGAACTAAAAGGGAAGAACTGGACTTCCTTGGATCCCCTTTTTTCCTTTGCAGTTTTTCAGATTCCTAAAATATGTTAGGTCCTGAGTACATGCCTAATATAATATACTAACTGGTATCTGATCCAACAGCATTAATAACCTATTCATCCCTAAGAGATAACTAAGTTTCCATATACACCTGCCCAAACTCTGAGATCTTCCACTGAGGTCCTTCTTTGGGAGCCCTCCCTGAAGATGGTTAGCAGAGTGGCTACCCAGAGAAGGGCCTTTTCTGTGGTAGCCCACAGCTCTGGAATCTGTTCACCAGAGACGTGGACCTGGTGCAGACACTTTATTCATTTTGGTGCCAGGCCAAAACCTTTTTATTTATCCAGCATTTTAATGCTTGATTGCTTTCATCACATAGTGGAATTATTTTATTGCATATATTTATATAATGGATATATATGCTGTTATGTTTCTGGTTTTTTGTAAGCTGTTTTGAGATCTGTTTCAGAGAAAGACAGGATAAAAACATTTTAAATAAATAAATAATGAATGGGCAACATTTCAGATTTTCAAGGGCCTCAGGTGCTCTTCTTCCTTGAAGGGAAAAGACCTCACTGGGTACTGGGTTCTTTAAAAGAAAATAGTTATTTCCTGTGATTTCTCAGGGAATGCCTATAAGTCAGAAATCTCTGTAGTTCTGGGAGTTATATCGATTAGTTTTGGTGCTCCAGCATCCTTTTCATCTTGCAAATGCTACCAATGAATTTAAGTCAGTGACTAGCCAAAAATGCACTGGCAGCAGACTGTTAGCAATGCTTCATCTCAGCGCTGTGTCTGTGTGAAACACGGGAACTCTTGGGGAGTCACTGCACTCCATTCATTTTCCGTCTCAGCCTCTGAGCATCAGCAAAGCCTTGACATATGACATTGCAAGGCTGTGACAGCCTGGCCTCGGGCAAATACAGAATAAATATGGAAGGGATCATGATGAACTTGCTGGGAGCCATCAATGCTTACCAGGTGTCTGGCAAAAACTGAAGCTAAAAATGCTACCGTGTTTGCTTGCTGATGTTAGCTTGCTCCACAGAGCACTGGAAAAGAGCTGCCCATGACAAAAGACAGGCAGAGGCTGTCCTCTTATGACAGGGAGAGGCAAGTGTGGATGCTTGTAATGGGTGACTCTTGGGAGACTTCTCTATTCCTTTGCAGAAGCATGGTTTGGGCCAAGGTGGGAAGCATTACAGCCTGTTTGAGAAGGAGATCAAAGTGCAGTATTGATCAGCTGCCATGAAAATCAATGTGGTATCGCAGTGAAAAGGGATGTATCTAAAATGACTCCCTTGCTAGGATTCCATTGTGTCGCATCGCATTGCATTGTTCTGCAACCACAACCTGCAGAAAGACTGGGGGCAGCATGCTTGGTGGCCGCAGTTACGGATATCCTTGTGGAACGGTCATAATCTGCTTGATGCAAGCAAGTGTCACTGTCTGGGTTTGGCCCCTGGCATAAAACTGGAAGGGGAGGGAGATGAATGAAGTAGGACTTCAGCCAAAGTACATCTCCTCTGCTAATCATCAAGACAGGGGAAGCAGAACATACAGATCAGATGAAGGAATTGAAAGCTGGAGCAAATTGCATAAGCGTCAGTTCCAAAATTAATTTGGAATTCAGGTATTACAGTTTAATTCTGGAGGAAGAGAGTGCAGAGTAGAGCCAACCATAGAAAGAATAAGGAGAAATTGTCTCATTCCTAAACTCCATGAGATCAACCAACCAACAGTACAACAGATTTTCACACAATGGGTGGCTCTTGGGACACTTCTGTATTGTTGTAAAATGATACTACAGGCAATTTGAGGCAATATTATTCAAGATCGGGATAGGAATGCTTAGGGAATAGCAGCGAAATACCTTCCCGCCATCCATGCCTGACTCTGGCTAAAAGTGCAGAGCTCTCTTGGTAAAGCAGTGGCATGTCCAAATAACATATTCCTCTCCCATTCTAGGTAACTGCTCGTACCCAAATGAAATCCTTAAAAAAGGGAAACAGACCACATTCCTCAATGTCACTAGGTGGACATCCTTAGTGCCTGGCTCCACATCGACTCTCTGCCATGTTGCCCAGTAGCCAGATCCACATGCTTGTGAAAAAGTGCAAGGGGCACCTGCCCCCCCTGGTTGGTGCACACTGAAGGTGTTCTACTCTTGGGAGCTTTATTCAGAACAAAAGCTGAACTTTAATCAACTCTGTGGACTTAGGCAAGAGATTTCAGCTCGATGGCCTGGTTTCCCTTCTCGCTTTGAAGCAGAACAGCTCTTACCTGTGCAGAGCTTTCAGGATTAATTAGTTAATGTTTGTAGAGACCTTTCAAAATGCAAAGCTCTGTGTAAATGTCAGCTCTTCTTTTGAGTAAGCAGCTTTCCAGAGGCAAGCTGCTCAGTGCAAGAGGGGGAAGCTAAGAGGAGCCACCATTTCAGTTACCTGTGGGGATCTGGGCTTACATAAAACCGGTTCTGCTGATTTATGCACAGGAACAGAGCCCTTTGCCACACTCAGGCACAGCCTAATGAACCACAGATCCGGCATGAAAAGGCTTGGTGCTGCACCAAATGACCATCTGGTTGTGAATGGGCCAAGGTGGTATGGAGGCAATGCCAGCCGTCCTTTGAGTCGCATTGAAAGTAGTTCTTCTTGAAGTCCCCTTTCCCCTCCAAGGCATGAAGTCCCCTTTCCCCTCCAACTTTCCCACAACTCACTGGTTGTGGGAAAGTTCTTCAGCTTACAAAAACACAGGGATGCATGCATGTAGCCCCTCTGCTGGGAAACTGGATATTTTGCCCCCATTCTGTACCCCAGGGGCACCGAGAGCACAGCAACGGATTTGAAAATCTGAGTTAATACAGAGGGTATTTTATGGAAATGAGATGGATGATGCTTCATGCCTCTTTGCCCGCGCCAACAAGAAAAACTTCCCCAGTCTTCCTCCCTGGCACAACTTCGCGGTCTGACAAAGAGGGAACAGCTTGTTCCTGTTTCCAGGCCCACCATATTTGCCAAGACGGTGTCTTATTACTGCCTTGCTTAGTGCCACAGAAGACACAACAACAACAAGAAGGGCACAATAATTCGGTGCCCATCACGTATGGCCATTCGGTGCCAGCAAGTGGGCGTGTGCCTCCGTGAAGCCAAAGGGTGGTTTCTGTTTCCTGAAGAAGGCCCGCGTGCTGCCCATTCCAGGGGAAGGTTCCAAAGGGCACAACCCATGCGAGCTTAGACAGAAAAGTGGTGAATAGCTCCCAGCACGCCCCAGCCAGCCCAGCGTTGTGTGCCATTTCTCCACTGAAACCCACACAGGATTCCACCTTCCATGATTTATCACAGTGGCAAGGGATACTATCTCTTAGGAGGGGTGCAAAATGGGCAAGTCAGCACCTTTCAGCAGGCAGTGGAAGCTGCTTTGTGGGTGTAGCATTTGCCAGCTTCTGTGCCCCTCAAAATGACAGGAGGGGAGCAGTGCGAAGCAGGCTTTCTGATTCCTGCAAGACATATTTGGCATCATTTGGCACAAGGAGGGGGCAAAGTGAAATTACCAAAATGCACTTCAAACACACTTACTGGCCATTGCCCAAAATTCTTTTGGCCCAGAGTTGAAGAAAAATTGGGAAATCCTGTACTGGAAAAATATCTGCAGGAATTTAAAAATGAAAAAGGTGCCTAGAGTTAGCATTTTTCGCAGAGGGGTTTCAACCCATTTCTCTGCTCATACAACTATGCAATACAATCTGGGTCACCAAGCAAAAAGCTGCCCGTATGCTCTGTAGGGCAGTCCATCAGGGCTTGGGTAATACCCTCCTTCTTGGTGCTAGGTTTGGGGGCAGCAAGTGTTTGGCAGGCCACTGTACTGGTTGTGGCCAGCGTGTGCAGCCTGCAAGGTTGTGCCATGAATTTCCAGTCTGGGCTGGCAGAGGCGTGGGTGTGCCCATGCTTCACAGTGTGAATGCACAAGTGGGAGAAGGGGTACCTGTCACACATGTGCAGCTGCTAAAGGAGCAAGGCCATATGTGGGACCAAAGCAGCCCTGGTTTTAAACATCTGTTTAAACCGTGGTGACCCCCTCTCTCCCCACTTTTACTCTGGATTGGGACTCCTGCATGGGGATGGTGGGGGTTTTGGGATCCAGATTTGTAACATCTCTTCCATGCAGAAGTGCTTTTCCAGTCTGCCCTGAATCTACAATCCTTTCCTCAGGGACTCTGGAAACACCACTATACATACACCGTATGATGTAACAACGATTTCAGATGAAGTTCAACTCTTTTATTTAACATTTTATCTTAGTTGTCACCAACATGCAATCTCGTGGAGGCAGGGGAACAAGACAAAATGAAGAAAACTGGCATCAAAAATGATTCCAAAGCAACTATATACATATACATCTGTTGGCACATATTTTTCTTTCCAAAAGGGTGGCACAAAATAATAACACTTGCTGGATTATTTTTACAAGACTCTTAACAGCTTCACTGTAATAAATTGCCACTTCAGGTTTTCTGAGAGCAAATAAGCATCCATGCTTCCCCCCAGTACAGTGCAGATACTCTTTAAAGTCTTTACTATGCAAACAAAGATCTGTGTGATTTGATCCTGGAGGGCCCAGACAAATAAACAAGATCTGTTGTGACAGCAGAATGAAGAAAGACTCTCCTTTCAGCCTTTCCCCCATAGCCGTCTGCTTTTGTCCTGGTTATCGAAGGCATATGCTACTGAGGCCCCATGCGAAAAGCTGGGGAAACATGTGTAATTCCCCTGGAAAAGCACAGGCTCTGATTATTCTGACTTGTGTATCAACAGGTCCTTTTTGTCGCAGAAAAGGCTGGGACTCAGGAGTGGCATAAACAGAATGAAAAGAGCTGAACACTCTTGCAGGCTGAAAAGACAAACTGATTTCCATAGTCCACAGAGATGAACGAAAAGAGATAATGACACCTGCATTCGGTTGCTTCCTTTTCTAGTGGCCCTTGGCCAGCTTCGAGAAAGTCATTCTGGAATCTCCCCGTCCTTCTCCTGACGCTCTGCCCTTCTCATAAGCATTGCACACTGGGACACAGGAAGAAGACTGGGAAGGTAACCTGAAAGGCAAACACGAACAGGATTTCTTGCAGAGTTGGATTGTCACCATACTATTCAAACATCATTTAGATTAGCACTGAACCGTTGCGTGTGCCAGTTGACACAAGCACTGAACCATTTGCACTGGTACCATCTGTTGTGATTAATGCAAAGCCCACACCCGCAAATACAAGGAACTGAATCGTAAAGGAAGTAAAAGGGTGACATTTCCCATGTCTGCATTGCATTCCACTGTACAGTTCACGCTATGTTGATTCACCTGAACAGGCCACTGGGTGGCCCTTGGGGATGAGATCTGTACAGGGACAGAGACCTCTCAACAGGGTTCAGCTAAACTGTGTCACCAAAATAGCTAGCATCAATCACCAAATACACAAGTTCAGCCTGACAGTAGCTCCTGCCTTTAAAGGGCTGAGCACTGGAGTTCAGCCATTAAAGGTATTCATTTTGTTGTGCAGGATTGCCCGCTCCCAACCTATTTCTATCTTCTGTTCTTCTTCGATAATATTTTTCATGTTCTTCCTCGGTGATATTTTTCCTTGATGGTTGTTTAATGCAAGCATGGCTACATTTAGCCCCCTCCCCATCCCCCTTTTGGCAGTTACTGTTTCAGGGTGAGTCCACTCCAGTTAATTAACAGAGGGAAGGGGGCTTGCAGTGTCTTTGCTGTGCCTGCTTGATCATTCTGTTTACTCTGAATTGTGACATTTCTGGATCCCCTTCTGCAGGGGGAGAGCAACAGAACTTGTTCTCTACCTGATCAACCTCATTTGAAATAAGGCACAAGTGAATTGCATCCCTAATTATCCAGATGTTCTCCTGCTCTCCTCCTGCTGCTCACTCCAGCTCTTTGATCAATAATGTATTAACTTTTATTTACAGCATGCCCGATGTTTGGGACCACTGTTGGGATTTTCTCTGTTGTGGAACGGTGTCCCCTCATGAACTGCCTTCCTTTTCTGAATTTAGCCACAACAATCCCATCTACCAAGGTGGGGCACAACTTCACACCTGAACATCGGGACATGAAGAACACCAGAGCATTGGATGGCCCTGCTGGATCAGAGCGAAGCGAGGCCAGTCCAGCATCCTGTTCACACGGTGGCAACCCAGCTGCTCAGAGGAGTCCAACACCAGCTGGTGCACACAGGCACACTGCCTCTGATACCAGAGGGACCACTCAGCCATCAAAGCTTGTGTGCACAGACAGCCTCTCCCCCCATGAATGTCTCCTGTCCCCTTTTAAGCCATCTGCATTGGTGGCCATCACTGTTCTGTGTCCACATAGCACCCCACTCCCAATCTAGATCTCCCTTTTCTTAAGCTGGGAGCCCTCCTTTGCCGGGTTCCTGGGAGGGTTGTAACTGGGCGAGCTGAATCTTCCATTAGGGTTGCACAGGGCCGAATGGAATGCAAGTCTGCTGCTCTAAGGCTCTGGGAGTCCAGTGAGAGAAAGATTCACAGCTTCTGCTGCTCACACGACCATTTACTGCCTCCTGCCCTTAAGGCCTATTCTCATACTGCAGCCATGCTGAATGCAAAGTGCATTTGTAAAAAGCATGTTGCTGGGTGAGCATGGGAACTAGAAGTTTAGCGGTGACCACTGGGTTGCCGTGGCTCTGGTGTGCGCTTGTGCTGCTAAGTTAAATGATCCTCTTTGGATGCAATCCTGTGCATGCTTAGCCAGAAACATGGCCTGTTACTCCGATACTCCTCAGCCAGCATGGTTGGTTAGGAGATGCTGGGAGCTGCAGGGCTTTTTCTGCCTCAGCATGCACAGGATCGGTGCACACCCTTAAAGGACTCCATGCCATAATGTAGGTCTGCTTGATACTGACTGAAGTAAGATGGTTTGCCTTACTTCAGATAAGACGTGTTCAAAGGTGACAGGCTTTGGTATCTCGTGTCACTGCCTGGAATCAGCTAAAGGTATGTCAAGGGGAGCCCCTTGGTTTTTGAATAAAGGGGAAAGCAAGGAGCTTCAGGTGGTGTGGTAGCTTGAGCCAATACCAGACAGCGAAATACACACCATTGTCACAGGGCATTACCTATGAACATGTCTATCTACACCCAGCAGCCTCAGAGTGTTTAAATGCATGTGCAAAGTCATCCCTGTATTGATCTGTAAACTAAATTTCATATCTTGAGGCTATCTGGTGCTTAGCTTGAGAAATGTTTATTCCTTTCCAAGCGTTGACCTATTAGCAGGATGTATCACATCTGACAGTTGGGTTGTCCTATTGATCGCTAAATTTGTCATGATCCTGCAGAAGAATAAGGAGCACAGCCTGAGCTTTAATGGGGGGTCAGGTAAAGGGGGCAAGCTGACTCCTGTGCTGCCGTGTGCATTTCACGCTGGGCGTGGGTGGGGAAACTTTTGGTGTCTGCTGTCCGGGTACACTGGCAGGCAAGTAGGCAATCAGATAATTGTTAGCCTTGCGTTTCTCTTACTTTGCAAAAAAAGAACAGAACTTGCCCTATTTCATGGGGCTCGTTTCTTCAATCAGGTTTTCAGGCCCAGATGCAGTCCAAGGGGTGATCTCCCCTCCTCCACCTTGCAAGTGGGAGGAGTAGAAAAGAGAGGGACACTGGGGAGCTGCTGTCTAGAGCACAGCCCTGTGCACAACTGCTTCCTGCCTTTGGGCCTGAGCACCATGCCTGGGCAGCAGAGCACCTACCCACTCCTGGTCTTCCTTGCATTTCTGCTTCTGCAGCTCTCTCTGCATGAGGATTGGCATTGCTAGTGCTCCGCATCTACTATAAATTCTTGGTCTGCAAACAGCTTTTCAGGAGGCCTCCTGAGAATCTGCATGCCCTCTCATTTCAAGGGAGCTGAGCCCAGAAAGGCTGCCGTAAGCGCCTGCTGCTCACCGGGTGGTGAGGGCAGGGGATGGCTGGGAGTGTCCCGTGATTTCAATAATAGGAGGGTTCTATATTAAACAAACAGCACTTTGCCTTTTAAAAAGTGGACAGAAAACTGCAGAGCATCAGATCCACAAACTGATGGAGCTACAATGAAGCTGCTTGAATTTACACTAACATATATAGCATAGTGTATTAGAGATGTTTTCCCAGGTCCATAATGGAGTCAGGTATAATCTTCTATGCCAGATCATCTATTTGTAACTGTTCATGTATCTATCTTAATATTTTTTAATAGAATGAGATGTACACTGTTGACACCATGAAAACTTATACATTCCATTTGGCAAATGGTAGACCAGGACTCTGCAATCAGCCTCAAAACAAAGTTCTTTAAGCAGACAGCCCCATACTGCAGCTTTGGAGTACAACTCCCCACCCAGCATTCACCATACTGGCTGGGGCTGATGGGAGTTGATGCCCAAACATCTGGGGAGCACTAGACTGGAGAAGACTGCCCTACTGTATCATTGAATCTAGATTTCTTTTGATAATTTTCCACAAGGCCACCAGTGTCCAGACAATTAGTGCATTCTCTGTTTTAAAAAACCAAAAGAAAACATGATAGCAGAAGAACAAGCTAGCCTTCAAGGGAATGTGACTGATGTAGGGAGGAGATATGAGTGCAGCAACTTTGCAGTGGCTTTGCAGGCAGCTACCTCTCTCCCCAGTTGCATAAGCCATAACCAGGGGCAATAAAACAGAAATCCATGAGTGTGCCATACAGTTCTTTCTATAGATTTTACTATGTTTCTGCAGACTTGACACTTTCAAAGAACTTTTTCTGCTCTCTTGGTTATGAAGATAGCATTCATAATGTAAATTGATCTACCCTCCGGCTGTTTGCTGTTGCTAGTGCATCAAAGATGTGTGAGCATTACCAGTTGTCTTTGGCATCAGACCTCGGTTTAGGAACATTTAGATGATTACAACATAAACCTGCCTGTCCCACAGAGACCCCACTGCGCTCAGGCATCTGTCTCTTGGCCTGGAAACCACCAGCCGCCCCCCCTTGTGTTCTGACTCATCCCAGAATCCCTCTTATGTGCCAAAGCTGCTGCAAAGAGACGGGTGTGGGGTGGGTGTGTTTGCTCATACATTTGTGTGGGTCTTTGTTGCAATTATATGAGGCAACCAATTCATGTTTGTTTATTTGATTTTTAGCCTGCCGTTCTGCCCAGAAACAGCCCTCAAGGCAGCTTATAGGCACCATTAAAATTAATTTTAAAAATATATTAAAATATGAGAGAAGCCATGGTTACGGAACGGTTACAGCCCCCAACTCACCAAGCCCACGCACAGGCCCACTGCCCTCTTGGATGACCTGGTCTTCGCCTGCCAGTGGAAGGAGAGTGGCGGGCACGAACCCAGCCTCCCTTGGGGGAACGGCCGCTGAGGTGGCCCTCTCAGGCGGCCAGCAAATGCACCTCTGAAGGTAGCCTCTCCTAGAGAGCTTAAGGGCCAAGCAGGTTCATCATGTGAAGGCAGTCCTTCAGTGGCCTGGCGCAAAAAGGTCGTTCAGGGCCTTTGCAGCCATCACCAGCACTGAGAATTCCGCCTGGAAACAGCCCCAGGCCAAGTGAGGCTGCTGCCACTGTCACTCTGTGGCCTCCCACAGGCCGCCTCTTGGCTGCCATGTCGTTCCCAACTGCTCCCAGAGGTGGCCTCACACAGAGCATGTCCCACGAGCCCAGCTGGGATGTCACTAGGGGGAGGAGGAAGCATCATTTGAGGTGCAGCTGTTGTGAGCCTTGGCTATGCAAATGCACTGCAACGGGGGAATCCTTTTCTTCGGGTCTTATTGGATTTTCACTCTATTAAGCTTTATGCTTTTAGTTATTGTTATTTATTTTTATCTGTGTTTTCTTTTTTTACTCTGTATCACTGTTTATGATTGCACTGTGAGCTGTCCAGAGAGCCTTCTGGCTAAGGGGCAGAATACAAATGCAATAAACAAATAGATAAATAAATAAGTCAAATAAACAAAGGAAAAGGGGTCACAGTATTTGGCCAGAAGCAGTAGACACTGACATATCTTGAGCAACCAGGGGAGCAGCACAGGACTTCCCAGGAAAGTGGCACAGCATGATGAAAGTTACTGATGAAGGCTCATCAGGGCAAATTGGGATCTTTGCTAAATTCAGGAAGTAATTAAAGGATGTGTTCCAGCTTCAAATGATCTGTCATTCAGATCCAGTGCAGAACCAAATGCAGCTTATGTACCAAATGTCTTTATTTAATTAAGGGTTGAGGGAGGGTTGTCATTGAAGCATGGGCTGTTGCTGAAACATGGGTTCATAATCCAACAACAAACGTAAGTTCTTTTCATGGTTATTCAGGGTTAACCATGATTTGTTAACTCAGGTCAGTTGAGGCAACATATTACCCACATTTCATCGATGATCCATGCTTCAATGACCTCCCATACTGAACTCTTTAGTGTGGAATAGCATGTTCTCTGAACCCAGTCTCTGGAGAGCACGGCAGTGTCATTGGAATTGATTCAGGATCTGCTTTTTGTGGATGGAAGGGCTCCTTCCATCTCTAGAATGCACCCAGTTCAGCAGGGCATTTTTGCTAGCAGAAGGGGGAGGAAGCCATCTATCCTGCATGAACTCCTGTGTTAGATGGGCCCTGGTGCTGTTCTTCCCTAACATTTTGGAGCAGGAATCCAGGGAGGTAGGACAGCAGAAGGAGGGGGGATTAGCAAACTCTAACCCTCTTGCAAAGCTGACTAGAGTTTCTTGAGTTGTGGGGGTTAGGCTGGATGAAAAAAATCCATCCTGAGTAAATTGAGATGGATTGGAACATCAAAAAATCACACTATGATAGATTAGTCAGGATTTCAGTAGTAGTCTACCTGCAGTAGTGAGATATATCTGAATGTCGCCTTTGGTTCTTCAACAAGAGTAGCAATTTCAGAAACATATCTCTTCCTCTTTTTGTCCATGCCCACCCCTGCCCCAGGGTCATCACAGATTCACCTTTGGGCTTCTGGTTCTCCTCCCAAGAGGCACCTTGCACATTTCCTACTATTCCTGTACTCTTGCAGTTTGTGCCAGAGCTCTCACCCAGCTGTGGCTCAGGATGGCTCACTTCTAAAAGAGGTCCTGAAGAGAAGTTTAGGTGACCTGACTCATGATAGCTCCAGCACTCTGGGATGAGAGACAGTCTGTTGCTCTGAGAGTGTCAACTAGCAGGTAACTCATAAATTAAATAAAGTATAATAAACTTCATGCTTTTATCCAGGCTCTACTGGAAGAATGGCAAAGAGGTTACTAAGGTTGCACAGGCAGTGTAGCGAGTTTTCCCAGTTTTCTGAAAGCATGCCAAGGCCTCATGACCCTCAGCTTGCTAAAAAGAACACCAGAGATAATCACCTTGAAGCTGCTTCCCCAAATCTTCTGTAGACAAGGCATACCTGGCAGTGAGAACAAAGCTGTTTACCTTGCTGGAATGACTTTGTTCCCAGGAATAGGGAGGGGGCCTGGGGGCTGCTGACAGGCTTTCTAGAAGTGGGAGAGAGGAACTGGTGCACTGCTTATCCAGGCACCTTTGCAGGACCCTGGAGCACCTTCTGGCCTATTCATGGACCCAGTAGGCCACTGAGAAAAGAAGGGCAAGCTTTCCTTTCCTTCTTTATTAATAATCTGTATTCACATTTTGTCACTGCATTCCATAAACTGTGTATCATCGTGGATACAAGTGGCTTACTGTCTATTCATTGCAACTGAAGTAGGGTGCCTTGACTGGACCAGGCTCCTCCAGTCTGAATGCAAGCTTGGGATCCTTTCCGCCTCGCATATGGCTTATTTTGGCTTTCTGTGCTGGTGCACAGGTGCCTCAGAACTTGCACGTACATCAGTACCACCATGGCACAAGCTACCTCTCCCTGCACTGAGATGTAATTTCTATCTGTGTGGAATTTCCATGCAAGTCCGAAACTGGAAGCATGAGCTGCATTCTTCGAGGCAGTGATGACTTGCAAGGAGATAGCACTCAGGGTGTAATGTATTTTTAATTACATCTTTTGAATGCCCTTGATGGAGATTTTCCAGTTCACCACCTCCTCCCTTTGTCAGTGTTAATGGATTGCACTGATTATGTGATTTGTAAATTTTGCTAGTGGTACACATAGCATGGTAAAAATTTAATCTTCTAATTGATTTAATTGATTACATTTTGAATTTTATTAGGGTCTAGGCATTGTTCAGGATATCAAATATTCAGGAGGGCATATCCCAGCCTTACATCAGAATCTCAAAGCAGCCTGCACATAAAGCTCTTAAAAGTACTATCACTATTAAACTGAAGGAGACCTTTCAAACCTCAGAGGTTTGCTCCCATATTACCTTCACCAGTGAAGCATTTCACTTCTGTACTGTTTGCATTGCCACTCTACCAGGGAGTCAAAAATGACTGCTCCTCTCTGCTCTATCCCTAGGTAGAATTGACTAAAGAGGTATGAGGAATTCTGCCCTTAAAAAAGGATGACTATGAGGGTAAAAATAGCTGCTGCTCCTAACACATCCACAGAAGAATTCATGTTATACTTGTGAATATTTGTTTCCCTAAATATGTGTCTGCCAGTTTGTATGAATGCATACACTATGGTAGTGGGAGGGATTTGAAAGTAATATCCATCAGCAGCTTTACCCTTCCTGAGCCCAGTTAATCTCTCTTGCAAATACTCTCCAAGTTATTTTACCTACAGTCAGGCTTCAGTTCGCTCTGGAGCACAGCTGAAGGGAAACAGTGGAACAACTGGCACAGAGAATTGGCAAGTGCCGGGCGAGGTTGAGTACCCTTCTGCCCACCACTCATTCCCTGTGAATGCCCACTGGAAATACCCTGGAAATTCCTCCCTTCCCTCCCTCCCTCCTGTTCCTCAGAGGCACCTAGCTGAAACACTTCGTCTTTCTCACATCCAGCTGTGGAATGGCTTTGCCTTGACAGAGGTGTGAGCTGAAGTGCAAGAGCCAAAGGGCGACTGATCTCTGGCTCAGCCTGTGGCATCTTGATGATAGCAGCCCCATGGCTGAGAGGTATTCTGCACCTTCCGCCTCCTTAGCCTTGGCTGCCAGCTTAAGGGGAAGAGAGCCAGATACCAATGAGTGGGTGGGAGCCTGTGCATGCCGCACCATGATTCCCACAGCAATCGTTATTGCAGTCATCTGGGGGAAAGCGTTTCTCCGCAGAGCTGGAAACTTTCCATCTGTTCAGCCCAGTGCAGCCCAGTAACTAGGAAGAGCAATCGCAGCAATCAGAAAAGCAGAGGAGCAGGCAGGGGGATCTATGTAAGCCCATCTCGCACTGCTCCTTGTTAGCAATCACACTGAGACAGTGCAGAGTGCCAGGAATAGCTATATCCTCATCAACAGGGAACTCTTCCACTGCATTGCCAATTAACAGCCAGCTGATGTCTGGCAATAGGTGAAAATCCACTGGGTCAGGACTTCCTATTTACATTGGAGTTCTTACAAACACACCTGGGGAATCCACTGGATAGCCTGAAGGATGTGGGTGCCCCTGTTGGAGTGGTCACAGGTGGGACACATATGACACTGAGAGCAAACAGGCCAATTGAAGAGAACAGCCATTAGCTATCTTACATCTCCTCCCATTTCTGGTTCTTTCCCCACCTAGTTCCTGGCTACCTAGGTCCATAGTAAAATATCCATATTCATGATTTAATTGTGGATGACAGCCCAATCTGGTAATTATCATAAATATATGGGGAGGGGACTTGGAGGAAGCAGTCCTTCATCCCAAGGGTGTCACAGCTGGAATAGCTCGGGACTTTGTGACCACCATGACAAACCATGAGGCTCTCCTTACATATCATCAGCCCAGTGTATGTGGCAAGATGCATGTGTGCTTTAGTTTTCTTAACAGGGGTGGAAGGATGATAATCTGAAAGTGTGGTCATTAACATTTATCCAGGCTTTTTAAAGGTTGGATCCCTTCCCGTTGCTCGGCATAAGACAGATCTCCAGATATTTTTGTACTTCAACTTGCAGAGGTCACTGCCAACCTGGCAAATGGTACAGCATGTCCAAAACATCTGCAGATCTACTTCATGTCCATTCCAAGCTTAAAACCATAGCAGTATTTCCTGTATGGAAAGGTGAAGAACCTACTGAAAGGGTCCACCCATGGATGTTAACATACTGTGAGGGCTTGCACAGGATTTTCCAGCTGATACAGCTAGTGCTCCTGTCAAAGCTCCAGTCACTTTGTGGAAATGCAGGGAGGACTCAAACTGTTAACACAGTTTCCAAGAGGCCTGCACAGCTCCTGGGTATACCCCTGAGTTAAGAGTAGTGAAGCAAGAGGGAAGACAGCCAGAACACAGCAGGGGAAAGCCTCATGCTGAGGCCATCCAGTCACAATGCAGAGCCAATCTGCAGTGCAATGCTGACAAAGAGAGAATGTTTTCCCACAACCATGGCACCTTCTTGGTGACATCCTCCAGGGCTTTTCTGACTGGTTTCTGGTCTGCTGCAAACTGGGCCGGGGAAAGAGAAGGTGGAATCCTTGCTAGTGTGCGGTTAAAAGTTTGGTAAACATTTCAAATATCAAATTACTTGCATCCTTTACCACTTGGACTCCGCAAATTTTGTAATCCCATCCATAGAGTATCAGTTCCAGAGTATCTAATTTTGTTGGATTATTTTCAGTTAGTGAAACCAGAGGATGTAAAAAAGGTGTCAGGCCAACTTTGGTTGACCACTGCTATGTACCTGAGTCTTGCCCCCATTCCTAGCTAATTATCTCTGATAGGAAGGGATGTCTGGATTGAGTCTAGGGGGTTGTACCTTGAGAAAGTAGGTACTAACTTTTTAAAAGAGGCACTCCTGAAGAAGCCCAACCAGAACCTGGAAGAGGTCAAGAAGTACACCTGGTTGTCAACATCTGGGCAAGCTGCTCAAGCGAATGTATTTCAGTCAGGTTTCAGGCCTATTTTTGAAACACTAACAGCCTTGATTGTTTGTAGGATGACCTCTGATAAGAGATGGATAATTGCCCCCCTCCCCTGCTTTTGGAATCACTTCTTCACTCACCCAACTGGCACCAAATTTGTCACCCTTTTGGGGCCAGGTTAAGCTAGTCCTCTGTGCCAAGGCTTTTAAAGACCACTCTGGGTGACCAGGGGCTTGAGGGAGTTGCCCATCCCAGATATTTTACCAAGTCTCTCTTTAATATTGTTTGCTTTTAGGTGTCTACAGTATTTCTGATTGTATATATTTTATTGTATTTCAATATCTGTTTTATGGACTGTTGCAAACTGTCCAGAAAGCTTCAGCTGTGGGGTGGTATAGAAATGATGTAAATAAATAAGTAAATAAATGAGGAGTACCACCTTCTTGATTCTGTTGGGCTTCTCAGCACTTTTCAATTGTGCTCTTCTGATAAGATTCTCTGGGTTGAGTGTTGGACACATCTAGTTACAATGGTTCTGCTGCTACATGAATATGGACTGAGGGGTCACCAACATGCTGGTAACACCCAGCTCCATTTCTCCTCTTCATCCAACCCAGGTGAGGCAGTGCGTGTTCTGGCCTGGGTGCCTTAATGGACAGGATGAGGGACAGGGAACTGAAGTTCCATCCAGACAAGATGGAGGTGCTGTTGGTGGGTGGTTTGCCTGTCTGGGTAGCATTCAACATGTTCTAGAAGGGTCTGCACTGCCTCTGCTGGGCCAAGTGCAGGCCCTTGAGGGGTGCTCCTGAATCCAGCCCTGTCCTTTGAGGCACTGATAGCCTCAGTAGCAAAAACCTCCTGCTATCAGCTCAGGCTGATACACCAGTTGGAGCCTCTAAGGGCAGGGAAGACCCCAGCTGTAACTGTTCATGCCCAGATAGCCTCTTGTTTGGATTATTGGAATGTGTCATACAGGAGACTGCCTTTGAAAAGGGCCCAGAAACTTTAGCTGGCCAAAAACAGGGTAAAATGACTGTTAACAAGGACTGCTACATCAGTGCTTTGCTGTGTGCACTGCCTTCTAAGTCTCACTTCCTATATAATACAGCCTCTAAAGGTTGTTGGACTGGATTTGGATTCAGCAATGGCAAGGCTGGAATTTACAATGGGAAGGCCAAGGCCAACAGACCCAGAGATAAGCCTGGCAGTTCTGAAAACAAGATAGTTTCAAGCTCCGTGGGAAATTCTAGTGCATAAGCTGAGATGGGGGGACAAACATAATTAGTCCAGTGATGCAGCATCAGGTTAAGAGAGTGAGCCAACTAAGACACATCAGACATTCCTGGTGATTGGCTCAAAAGCAGCATGATTCACAAGGAAGGTGGAGTCAACTCTTTTTGGGTTGGAAGGGAAGAGTGGTATTTACAGTTTGGAATCAACCTGGTACAGAGAAGCTGCATTTCCCTAATAGCCAATATTCGAACTTTGCTTGTGTCTTTTGTTATTGACTGCAGCAATACTCTTCTTTTGTGTCATAACACCAGCTTAGCTGGTCTGCCTTAACATAATGAAGGCTGCAGTTGGAAAGCTTTCTGTTCTGAACTGCTTGGAAGGAGAGGGGAGTAAACTGGCTTTATGCCAAGTTCTTTTCTGAGCCTGGTATTAACTTGTAAAGCTCTAAAAGGATTAAGGTCAGGTTACCTAAGCATAAACAAAGTGAGAACCCTCCTTAGACAGGTTCATTTGGCATCTACATGGTGAATTTCTCAGCACCAGGTAAAGACATTTTCACTCTCCAAAGCATTTAAGTCCTTTAGTCGTTTAAACAAACACACACCCATGTTACTGCATTAAGAACTTTGTGTTGCTGCTGGTTTTTAGTTTGGTTTTCACTTTATGATGTTGTCTTTTAAAGTTTTCATGTTCTGCTTGAATGTGTTCTTATACATTATGGATTTTGTGGAGCATCTGGAGAAAGAGTTAGCAATTGGACTGTATCAAAACATAACAAAGAAATTACTATGACTAGGAAAGCACACAGTGGGGACACCATGTCTCCCTGACGCAAGTCAGTTCTGCCTCCTTCAAGCAACCCAGTGCCTTTTGCAGCTGTAGATCATGTGGGTCACTAACAGCAGTGGGATTAAACAGCAGTGCAAACAAGTGAGACCGAGCGCAGTTGAGGAGGAAAGTGCCACTGAAGATGTGCGGCAGCCTGGACAACAGCACGGAAGCAGTGCAAATCCCCGGCAAGCTGTTTTTCCAGCAATTTGTTTGGCTCTGTTGAATTTGCTAATTTCAAAGTGAATATTGAAATTAGACAGCATTTGGCACAATCCTAATATGAGCTAGCAAGATGCTGCGTTAGCAAAGTAACAAGAGAAGGGCTGTAGGCCATCATTGAACTACCATGAGATGAGGAATGCCCAGTGCATCATAATGTTGACTCGTGTCGTGGGTTTTACTCTCCCTCACCTTCTTCCCAGCGTTGACAGGCTTCCAAATGTACCAAAGCCCTGGGGGACTTCCCTTGCGCTGCCTGTTCTCTGCATCCAGGGAACTATTGGAAACATAAAGGTAACACAAACACACACACAAAAAACCTTTGTTTTGCTTCACTTAAACTTGAAAGTTCAATTGCTTTAAGAATGCGGATCTCCAGTGCCATTCCAATACTGTTGGAGGCTTTCTTCAAATGCCAGAAAGCATGTTTCTTTCAAGACCAATAGGATATGAGATTTTTACATCAAGGAAGACACGTTCCACATCCAAGGCACCTCGCAGGCTACAGCAGCCTCAAGGCCAAATAGAAATGAAACCACTGCACTGTTGACAGAGCAAGAGAAGACAGCTGGTCAGCCTAGTTAGGCAGGGAGGTCAATACTGGAAGAGGTGGGAGAGAGCCAGGCAATGCAGCTGGCTCAAGCCAGTATAACAGACCTTTGCATCTATTTCTGCTAATCCCCTCTTGTCTTTCCCCAGTGCAATCACACTATGTTCAGCTAGCAAATGCAAAGGAAGCTCTCCTGCAGATTAAAGAACCTGTCGACAGGCAAAGGGGAAAACTGAATTAGACGTGCTACTTTAATATGACCGCAGAATTGCAGCCTGTTCCACTGTTATTTGCATAAGGAAAGAGGAGCAATTATGTTGTTGAAGTGTAAAGGCTAGTTGCTGTCATCTCTTAAAGCTGCCCTCTTCCATAAACTGTGGCCCAGTAAGCCAAGTGCAACCCATTGGGGCTGTATGGTGTCCTTTCTAGGTCCACACACCCCATGCTTTGCTCTCTGTCTGGGAATGAAGTAAATGTGGCAGTTCTCAATTTCCTGGTAGTTCAGAATACCCAGTTGAAAAGTTGTGTTCACTCTGGTGTGTCAAAAGCTTCATGCAGGCTTGCTTTTAATGGGTATTTTTCATTCAAGGATCAAGCCCCATCTGTTAGCCTCCAATAAATAAGACAAATCAGTTTTTAGAAAGTGAAAGTTGCCAGTTGAGAAATGGTTGGGATTCAAACAGGGCTATTGCTACCAAGCTGGCAAAGCCTATTCTGATTGGGTAGTAGAGGCTCCCTCTGAATTTTTTAAATTATCTGAATGAAGTAACATTGCCCCTTTTCAACCTTGTTAGATACTCTTTCTACCAGGATGTGAAAGTCAGAATCAGACCATCCTAGTAAGTTTTAGAAATAGGAAACATTAGGAAAATAGAATCTGAAATAAGAGTCAGACATGACTTTGTGACTAAACAACAGCAACAACTCATCTCTCTCGCCTGTTGAATCAAGTGGTCTGAATTCAGGATAGATTTTGCTTGGTCATATTTAAGTAAATAAATGCACAAAGACTCTAGAAAACCTATAACTGCATTCCTTCAGTGATCATGAGAAAGGAGGCTGGAGAAGGAAGATGACAATTTTGGATGACAATTCCCATAATCCCTGACCACTGGGTAGGACTGATGGAAGCTGTAATCCAAAACTTCTGGAGTCAACAGATTGTTGCTCATGAAGGCTTTTAATTAAACATCTCTAGCCCATAGTTTTCCTCATATTAGGTTTGCTACAATAAGGAGCTTCCCTGTATATCTCGAATTCCAATGGCCTGTGAGAGGAAATGAACCCTTTCCCTTGTAGCATAAAAATGTAATTCTCCTTGCTCATCTCTTTCTACTTAAGCAACACTGATTGCTGAATAGATTCAAGAGAAAATGAGGGCTTATTAGATGGGCAACACTCTTCTACCCAAGTATGTACTCCAGGAGAGCAGCAACAACATTGACAACATTGCAAGAGCAAGTGGTGTTCTGAGTTCTCTCTGCCCCATCTCTGCCCACACACAAAGAGTGAGAAAAGTTGCTAACTTTTAATCACCGTCAACAGTGCGAAATTTCAGGAAAGGAGATGGATTGGCAGAAGTCAGATCAAAGAGATGGTAAGAAAATGAGCTCGCTTATAATACCATACTTGCAAAACAAGCCTCCAATATCTCCCTCTTGACATGGCCTCTGTTGTCTACCAGGGCAATCATATCCAACTGTAATTGTCGAACAATTGTTCCACACTGAGAAAATGGTTCTGATTACAGACATTAACACGTTTAGGCATTAAGTTTCCCTGCTGTAATTACCCTTGAGCTTAGTCTCACAAATGAATTAATATGCTGATCTCCTGGACTAATAGAACTAGCAAAAGAGTGATGAATTGCTTCCAAATTAGATAAAATCAAGCATGACATCATTTAATTAATTTCTTCATTGGGGGAAGAATAAGGGAAGAGGGTGATGAAAGTAGACATGATGCCTCTCTGTGTGGATTCTACCCCACCCTTGTATAGGGATGTGACCAGAAGCGGAGGTGAAGGGCTTTCTTGTAGGCAGGACAAGATAAGCATTCTTCATGTGTGTCTCCAGGCAGCTTGGATCCAGGCATTTTTCCTTTCACAGACCTGAGGCTTTTCAGGAAGAATACAAGGACCTGCTGCTGCATTTCTTCCTTTGTAAGCATCACGAAGAAGCAAGGACCATTTGTCACAACATATCAGTCATGTGGGTGTCGTTTCCTTATGGCTTCTAGCAGTCTAGGCATGCAGATTGCATGAATGTGCATGTATGTCAGGGTAAATGTTCATATGAAAGAACCCATGACAATTACACCCCCCTTCTGCACTCCTTCGCCAGGTGTTGGAGGGATGTGCATGACCTTTGTACTGCAAGAACCGACCCTAAGGCGACTTCATTTATGCTGGGGCATCAAGTGTGTGCACGGGGCTTTACAGAGCACGAGAGATCCCTCCTCCAAGGAGTTTTGGACTAAAACATGATGAAGCAGAAAGACCAAATGGCAAGGAGGAACCAGGAGGCAGGCATAAACAAGGAGTGATCATGCCTGTGTGCCCAGGTTCAATAATGGCCTGATGACAGTGCACATGGGCCTCCCAATGAGAAAGAAGGAAGAGCTGTTTGCTTATGACCCTGAGGTACCAAGATGATGGCACAGGACCACTGGCTTCCCTAGTAGAGGAAATGATTCCCCACACAGCTGCTACAAGGTGACAGGAGAAAACCTTAGTGTGTAGTATCTACATTGGCTTGAGTGGACCCCAGCATTTTGAAATGGGAGATGTAGGCAAAACATCTGGGTAGAAATGAGAATTTATGTAAAAAATTGGAAAGAAGGAGAAGAGGTTCGATATTTGCAATGTTGCCTTTTCATTCACAAGAGAAAAATGAAACAAAACACAGCATAATGCTATCTTTTAACACATTTAGGAAAGCAAATCCAAACTGTGTGGCTCTCTATGTAAAGACAAACCTGGATCAAGTGATACCAAACAGAAAAAAACACTGGGCATCTGCATTTTCTCTCCCCACTCCAATAAAAGACAAAAGCAACTTCAGCTAGATGTGGCCTTGCTTTAAAGTGATGCCTGCTTTCATTTGCTCTTGCTTTGGGCTGTGTGATCTGACGTGCTTTGCTTTTACCTCAGTGTTCTTCTTGATTTGGATGGATTCAATATGTAGTAATAAGGTGGACTGTTCCCATCACCAAATATGTAATCATCCAGAGCTCTTTGCAATTTTCCTTATAACACTCTAGCCTACAAGTTACTGGTTTTGCTCTACATTTTACTGACTATTTCTTCAAATAATATTTATTTTTTCTTTTGCCACTTTTCCCAAGCATTGCTGAAATGGTAGTAGCTGACTTGACCATTCAAGCTCAAGCTATAACCATTGTCATAAATCTTGGGAAAAGTGGGTAAAACGCTAATGGAACCTTCTGAAATACACGACTGACTAAAGAGGCAAATGTCTCTCTTGAAATTTCTCAGGAGGATTTTGCACATCTTTAGAACTAGCCCATATTCCTGCTCTGAGCCTGTGCTCAAGTTCAGCACAGCTTGAGAACGTCCATACAGCCTGGGATGAGTCTGGCAAAAACCGATCGATCCTTGTTTCCATCAGAGCACAACATGGACAAAATCCTGGTTCATTCCTGTAGGGAAAAGAGGCATGACCTCTTCTGTGCCCGTCATAGCTTACTGAGAGCCCATCGTGTGCACAGAACTGCAGTGCTGATGGTGAATGGGAGCTGCTCCATCAGGATTCTATCAAGATACTCAGGGTCTTCGAATCATGAGGCAGTTCTTCATAAATTCATGAACTGAACTCAAGGCGGCTTCTGCTCAATTTCTAGGTCAAGCTTGGGAAAAAAGAGCAGCAAACCTTGAGTAAAATGATGCATGTCAACTGTGCCACAAAGAATTAGTTTGACCTCTGTGCAATTATGTCTTGATTCTTAGCCCAAACTCATCCTAAAGTATGTTACATATTGGCATTTATCTGTCTGAATCTGACTCAGTATGAGGTGATACTATACCTGTCCTGGGTCTAGGAGCATATTGTGCTTTGCAAACACCTTCTCCTTCATTTTCAGAAAAATAGCTGTCCAGCTTCAATTGTATTGCCCGCAATCTTTTTTCTTCCTGTTTACAAAAGACACCAGCTTAGATGACATTTTAAAATATTTCACCATTCAAGCAGGACAGGACTCAGAGGCCACTATTAACACAATTGCTAAAGAGAGATCCTCCATGTTTAGAGGCAGTATAACTTAGACCATGCAAATATGGGCTGAAGTAATTACTGGAAGGACCACCTTTACACATTCCAGGCTGTGAACATTCTGAAATAAACCCTGCTTGTGGCCTTGTTTATGCATCCATCTGTCGAAGTAATTATGCTGAGGAGCACAGGGGTGACTTGATTTGGAAGCCCTTCATGTAGAACACAATTCTATTTTATGTCTGCCAAGCACCGTTATTACATGCCTTCAAATGGCTGCTAGAGATTCACTTGTTCACCTTGGTCTTTAACAAAGTTAGGAATTTATTATGTGTCATTGTGCACATTATCTGGTTTTAATTCTTAATTTTCATTTTATTACTGGCTTATTGTATTCATTTTATTGTATTTTGTAGCTTTAAATTTTGTACACACCTTTGTACATCCTAACATATTTTATATGCATGCATATATTTCCAGGATTAAATCAGAGATCAAATCCAAAGATGTTTCAGCTTCCAAAGTTTTCCAAATCTTCAGATTAAATAATTAATTCCTATACTGCCCAAAAGCTGAAAGCTGCCTGGGCAGTTCATAAAGCACATTGAAAAAGATGCATTGTTTTAAAACATATTAAAACATAATTAAAGTTACACAATACAAAATTTAAAACCACACATTAAACAATGTGTGTGTATGCAGAATAACAATAACTTGAAGAAGAAGAAGAAACATTGATATCTGTTTAACAGCTAACAGGCCCCAGAATCTACTTGAATGCCCTGCAGTAGAGGATAGCCTTTACCTGGCACTGAAAAGATAGTAAGGTTGGTGCCAGGTGGACCTCAATGGGGAGCTCATCCCATAACCGGGGGCGGGGGGGACACACCACTAAAAAGGCCCTTCTCCTTGTTGCTACCAACCAAGCCTCCCTTGGAGGTGACAGTTGGAGATCGGCCCCTGATCTTGATCACAATGTCTGCGTAGAAGGACGGGGGAGATGCTCCATCAGGTATTGTGGTCCCAAGCTGTGTAGAGATTTACAAGTTAAAACCAACACCTTGAATTGGGCTTGGAAGGATATAGGAAGCCAGTGCAAGTGGGCCAGAGTGGGTGTTGTATGATCAGATTGTCTGATCCTTGTTATTAGTCTGGCTGCTGCAGTTTGCAGAAGCTGCAGCTTCCAAACAGTTTTCAAGGGCAGTCCCACATAGAATGCATTGCTGTAATCTATTTAGACATTACCTGAGCATAGCGTACTGATAGCAGGCTATCTCTGCCCAGATGGAGGTGCAGCTGAAACACCAGCCAAAGCTGGTAGACAGCTCTCCGAGCCACTGGAGCCACCTGGGCCTCAAGTGACAAAGACGGCTCAAGGAGCACCCCCAAGCTACGAACCTGCTCCTTCAAGGGGAATGCAACCCCATCTAGAACAAGCAGGGTTCCCTTCATCCAACCAGAAAAACCACACATTAATAGCATCTCAGCCTTGTCTGGACTGAGCTCCAACTTGTTAGCCCTCATCCACTCTGTTGTTGCAGCCAGATACCAGTTCAGCACATCCACAGCCTCAGATGCAGAAGATTAAAAAGAGAGAGTGAGCCGTGTGTCATCCGTGTATTGATGATAATGCACTCCAAAACTCTGAATGGTCTCAGAGGTTTCATGTAGACGCTAACATGAGAGCAAGGCTGACCCCTGCCGATCAGGGGCAGGAGGATCCCCCATACTGGAGGATCCTAGGGGCAGAGCTATATATCCATCAAGTACCACTTTCTGGAGATGGCATAGTGAATTGTCGGTATCTACAAGTTTGCTAGTTATTTAATTGGTGATACCTGGGTTGGGCTTGAGTGACACATTTTATCATCCTTTAATAAATGTATGGGGGTAGCTAGTAAGGAAGGGGAAAGAAAGTATTTACTGAAAAGTAGGGTGATTGCAAAGATGGAGCTCCTGAAAAATGTGGGTACTCCTGGCTGAAAAAGGACAGTTAAATGATAGCACAAAAGGCCATCTACCCCCACCCTAATTAGGAAGTCGTTTATTTGCTTTCATAATTATACAATGAAGGACACTGTATTACTTGAGGCTGACAGTTAATGCAGAGGCAGGGATTATGTAGCACGACTGAGTTCCCCATGATGCTTTGGTGAGATCAGGTAATAAACACCTAGATAGAATTCACACTGTTTAGGATTGCTCTTGCTGTGTTTTACAGTCACCAAAGTTAGAGGAAGAGGTGCTCCTTGCCCAGAGAAGCAAGGGGGAACACCTGGCACTCAGATGGTCCAAGAGTCCATCCCTGGCCCCTTAGGTCACTAAGGTGATGGAACGATTCTGCCCATCTAAATGGACAATATGAGGCTAGATGGACCAATACTCAGGCCTGCCGCTAGACACCTTAGAGGAAACACAGAGATTCAAAACGGTTGTGATGAATCTGGGTACCTATCCCAAAAACTGCTACTTCGTAATATTCAAAAGATTTTTTTCAAAAGTTAAGTTAGTATTTGCTTGAAGTAAGATTATCGTAAGCATTTACCATGGCTATATTAAGGATACAAGCAAAGTATGAAAGGCTTGATCATTCTTTCTCAATTAAAAGATTTATACTAAGCATCTGATCCAACACTGCTAATGATCATATGCTTTCCAATATGTTATTGTTGTTGTTTTGGAGAGGGTTCTATGCAGTTTGTTATAAGCCAGATATTTGTATGCAGTCAGTCGGTGGAGCAAGCAAATGTCCTCTAACAGTAATTTTAGCCTGGTCAAGGTAATAGACCTTTCTCATTAAGTGCCTCCAAATTTCCAATCTACCCATGAACGTGGAAAATCTGTGCTAATTAAGGCCTGTCATATAGGCCAATAGTGCAGAGAGAAGGTAAAAGGTTTTCAGAGAATTATTTTAAAGGCACAGAATTTACATTAATATGAATGGGATTTTCTGCCCCTACTGTGCTATTATTTATCATACAATTGAACTATTTAAAATATCAACACTTATTGTTTAAACAGAGAAGATGAAGCTTGAAAAAAAGAAGTGGCTTAATTCATGTGTGTGTGTGTGTGTTTATGCAATGCTCTGAGTTTTATCTTGTAAAAAGGAAAGAAGGGGGTGCAAATCATGGTAGCTGATTGCCTGGTATGCTGATATTTTCACTGGGTGAGAAATTTGTTCAGTCTACATTTTAATGAAACCTTGCACAATTTTGCATTCTCTAAATGATATCCTCCATTATTACTCTTTTACTTGCCACTTTGGAGAAACTCCAATATGTACTCCCTAAAATATTGCATTGAAAATATATTACAGTGGTACCTTGGCTCATGAACTTAATCCATTCCAGGACTCTGGTCATGAGACAAATTGGTCGTGAGCCAAGTTAAAGTTCTCCATAAGGTTCAATGTAAAAAAGGTTAATCTGTTCTGTAAACATTTTTTTTTAATCACAAAAATTTGAAGCAAAGGGACAAACAACAACAAAGATCGTGCCCATCTCCCCGCCTCACCCGGAGCATGAGTGCAGCCATCTCCCCCATCCCAGCACGACCGCAATCGTGTCTATGTACCCTGCAGAAGCGTGACCACGATCACAGCCATAGACAGGTATGATTGTCACCCAATGTGGAGGCAAAATTTTTCAGAAATTTCTGTTTGCGACCCGATTTGGTCATGAACTGAGGCATTCATGAGCCGAGGTACCACTGTACCGATGTAATTTTGGAACATCTCAAAACTTCTGTTAGGAGACTTGAAAACTTCACACAACCTGGCTTATCTCAAAACTGAGATATGCAGTATGTTTAAAGATTAGGTTCCACTGTTGGTGAAAAGGTGGGGCACAAAACAAAATAAATGAATTGGTGTCTCTTTGGCTTCTAGACATCTGAAAGAGCACATGACTGCAGGGGTGGTCCCTTGTAGCATTGTTGCATCATTGTGTGGGGGCCCTTTTATTGAGAGGGGACCCTGAACAGTTGGAGTAAGATGAATGGGGGCAACTTGCACAGAATTGGCTTCTCCTCCTGGCCGTGTGGGAAAAGCTTGTAGAGGGGAAGCTTCCACACAAGCAGGTCCATCTTTAAGTGGCTCCTACAACAGGGAAGTTTAAACTTTCAAGCTGAAGAATAAAAGGATTCCTAGAGCAGCTCAGATTTCTAACCAAGGTATCTCTATCGGTCCTGTTGACTGGACTTCTGGTAGGTTTGAGGCATTCTTTCATAATATGCCAAGCTATTTCTGCTCAAAATGTATGAATCACGCACACACACACTGCTTATCATAGAGACATATATCATCTATGAAATGATTTGAACTCGTTATTTTATATCCTTTTGTTTTAATAAAACATACAGAGAATAATGCACTGAACTTTTACATTAAAAATACTTGGCATTAAGTAGATAGTCTATATCAGTGTGAAGTGGAATGTAATGCAGTTTATCATCACTAACAAGGAAAAAGACCATCACTCTAAAAAAATGGGACCTCAAGTGAGCTATGAAGGTCATTTCCTTGCATGAGAAAGGAAATGTGATACGACAGTTTCAACCTTTCCTTTTTGAAAAGTGGGAAGATAACTATATTTTTATTTTAATATATACTAAAAATAAAGATTTTCCTATAGAGAATTGCATTCTTAATCCCTAAGTGTAGAATAGAACAATGGTATATAAATATAGGAATATTTGTATGCCTGAATTTTAACTGAGTTTTTTCCCCTTCACTCAGGGCATATTCAGAGCTGAAATGTATGTGTAGAAATAATTCACAATTCATTTGCAAAAAAATAAAAAAGAACTTATAACCTCTGGCTCTGAATAAATTCAGCATTCTTAGAGAAGATTTATTATTATGTTACACTTATACCCCATCTTTTTTCCTCTTGCAAAGAACTCAAGGAGCTTCACAACATTCACCTTCTTGCCAAATTATCCCCACATCCCTCCCCTGTGAGGTCGATTGGGCTGAGAGGCAGTGACTGGCTCAAAGTAGCCCAATGAACTGCACAGCCAGGTGGAGTGTGTCTACTCAGGAAAAGCCCTTTGAGTTCAGCAGGAGACTCCCAGGTAAGCAACTGTAGGATCATAGCCTTAAGAAAGGAAGTCCTGCTGCATCACTAGAATGTGCTTCCAAGAAAATATATTTCATTATTATTTAAAATCCTTTAAAAATAACATAATGCAATTACATATTGGATTAAAATCTATAATATTTAATTATATTATTTGTTGTCTTAAAGGATCCCCTCTCAAAAGTAGTATTTCAATGCTTATAACATTAAATTTTTAATTTAGAACTGTATACTAAATTACCAAGATGGCTCTCACCTATGGAAACTCTTGTATATCCAAATGCATTGAATTTTGATACGATTGTGAGATATGGTGATATTTTGGATACTAATGGAGGATGGAAATTGAATCAAGAAATACAAGAACAAGGAATTAATATTTCTTGGTGGCACAAGGTTCAGATGCAATCAAGATATGCTAAAGACTATAGAATGTGGGGCTTCTATAAGGAGTTAACAAAGCATTTGACCACGTGATTTTCAAATCAGATGAGAAAATGATTAAAAGATTGTATAATTTTTTACTAGGTAAGAGAATGGAAGATGAACAGGTTAAGGAAACTATGATAACACGGGCACAAAATTTTGGATATAATATTGAGTTAGAGAAATGGCAAAAACTGTGAGAAAGAAATATTAAAGTAACATTAGCAACTTCATACAAAGAAAACCTGTAAAAAATGTTTTATAGATGGTATTTGTCGCCAAATAGGTTAGCTAAGATGTTCCCGAATATGTCAAATGAATGTTGGAAATGTAAACACAAACTGGGTACTTTTTATCATATGTGGTGGACCTGCGAGAAGGCAAAAAAGTATTGGATTAAAATACATAAATGGCTTGAGGAAATGTTACAAAAACCTCTAACATTTAAACCTGAAGTTTTCTTATTAGGCATTATACCTGATGATCTTAACAAACAAGCAATGTATTTGACTCTACATGTAACTACGGTGGCGAGGATTGCATTTGCCCAACATTGGAAGAATGAAGAGCCACCTACTGACCAACTGATTCTAAAAAAGATCCTGGATTGTGCAGAAATGGACAGATTGACTTTGGACAGATTGAGGGAGAAAGAAGATACAGACTTCTATCAAGCGTGGGACTCTTTTTATCATTGGCTAGAGAAATGGGACTATGCATAGATTCAAATATGGTTAGAGTTTAACATAAAAAGAAAAAAATGTGGGGGGGCTGACCCAGCAGGTCCAATGTTCTTGAGGACTGATGTTGTTTTTAGGGTTTTTTTGTTAGGTTTATTAAGGATATTAAGAATAAAACTTATTCAAAAAAATTTAATTTAGAAGTTATTATAGATTTCTCATTTGCTCAGTATGTTATTTTAGTAGGAAAAGTATTGGTGATAGATGCTTGCAAACAGGTTTCTTCATATTATTTCTCCTTTGAAAGTAACTGTCTTATTGGGAATTAATGTGCATCTGAAAGTTTAAAGGCATGACCTTATCATGTTCAGACAGAAATAAAGGCCTACAATTCCTGGCATGCCCCAGGCCTTTTTTCCTGTCAAAACATGCATAGGATTGCATCCTAAGCGGTGTAGGGAAGATTAATATGAGATGCAAATAAGTACCAAATCCTGTGCTACTGTTTGAAGGTCCCATTTTTAACAATGCATAAGATACTTAAGCTGCTATGTTTGTTGTTAATCCCAATCCTTACTGTCGATTTCTTTCTCACCAAAATCGTGCACAGAATGAATGCTGACTGTACTCTTCTACTCAGCTTGTTTTAAGGAAATAACCCTTTACCTGTTTTTTCAGGCAGAAGACAAGACGACTTTATACTGCTTGAAGGTCCCCAGCCCCACCAAACAAACAAACAAACAAACAAACAAACCCCTTTCTGCCATTTTCTGGTTTGCTTGCCAAATATGATTTGCCAGCTATGGCTGAATAGCATTTGTTAGAATATTGTTAGAATATTGAAACATACATTAGAATCAAGGTTTGACCCTGGTAGTTTTATGGCTTCAGAAGTCATAAAACTTTGTTATTGGGAGTACTGAGTATTGGTCAAGGTTGAACAGCTAAACCAGCCAACCATCTATTTTTATCAATATATGTTATCAGTGAGCAAATATGATACACAGGGTCTTAAGCAAAAATGGAATAATGAATTGGAACACCCTGTTTTGCCCAGTCGTTAGCATCTACTTTCAAATGGGTAATAGATCTTAGGCTAAATTCAATTCAGCAAAAACTGATGTTTTGGATATGTTGGATGCCGCAGTGTCATTTTGACAAAGGACTAATTGTTGGGTGTACAAGAAAGCTCATGCTCTTCTTAGTCATATATTTTGGCAATGCCCAATGGTTACTTCCTTTTGGGAAGGGATAACAAATTTTGTTATGGGATGTTCTTTAATGTTTAAATATATGCATGCATTCCTGAAGTATTTACCTGTTACTTGGAATTTAACAGAATGCCAATGTAAACAGATTCTCTCTGCCTTTTTGACAGCTGAAAGACTACTATGACAAGAATGGAAATGGCCACCTGGTAGGGCTTAAGGAAATATTCAGTGCTTATGAATGGGTGGTTCTTATGTTCAATTTACATATGGATATGGTTTTAAGGAGTAATTTATATCTGTGAATATTTGGGTTGCCTTTTTGGAATTTTATACATAGTTTTGTTTAATAATAGGAGCATGACTTGCTACAGATAATGCCTATAAAGAAATATTGTTGTTGTTGTTGTTGTTGTTGTTGTTAGTCGCGAAGTCGTGTCCGACCCATCGCGACCCCATGGACAACATTCCTCCAGGCCTTCCTGTCCTCCATCATCCCCCAGAGTCCACTTAAGCTCACACCAACTGCTTCAGTGACTCCATCTAGCCACCTCATCCTCTGCCGTCCCCTTCTTCTTTTGCTATCTATTGTTCCCAGCATTAAGCTCTTCTCCAGGGAGTCCTTCCTTCTCATTTGGTGGCCAAAGTATTTGAATTTCGTCTTCACTATCTGGCCTTCTAAAGAGCAGTCAGGGTTGATCTCCTCTAGGACTGACTGGTTTGATCACCTTGCTGTCCAAGGGACTCACAGGAGTCCCCTCCAGCACCACAATTCAAAGGCCTCAATCCTTGGGCGCTCAGCCTTCCTTATGGTCCAGCCATACATTGCAACTGGGAAAACCATAGACTTGAGTATATGCACTTTTGTTGGCAGGGTGATGTCTCTGCTTTTTAGTATGCTGTCTAGATTTGCCATAGCTTTCCTCCCCAGGAGCAAGCGTCTTTTAATTTCTTGGCTGCAGTCCCTGTCTGCGGTGATCTTGGAGCCCAGGAAAATAAAATCTGTCACTACCTCCATTTCTTTCCCATCTATTTGCCAGGAAGTGATAGGACTGGATGCCATGATCTTAGTTTTCTTACTGTTGAGTTTCAAGCCAGCTTTTGCGCTCCCCTCCTTCACCTGCATCAAGAGGCTCTTTAGTTCCTCTTCACTTTCTGCCATTAGAGTGGTATCACCTGCAAATATGAGGTTGGTAATATTTCTCCCGGCAATCTTAATTCCAACTTCTGATTCATCTAGCCCCGCCTTTCTCATGATGTGCTCTGCATATAAGTTAAATAGGCAGGGCGACAGTATACAGCCTTGCCGAACACTTTTCTCAATTTTGAACCAATCAGTGGTTCCATGTCCAGGTCTCACTGCTGCTTCTTGACCCACATATAGGTTTCTCAAGACACAAATAAGATGGTCTGGTACTCCCATCTCTTTAAGAACTTGCCACAATTTGTTGTGATCCACACAATCAAAGGCTTTAGCATAGTCAATGAAGCAGAAGTAGATGTTTTTCTAGAACTCCCTAGCTTTCTCCATGATCCACCGTATGTTGGCAATATAGTATATATGTAGTAATTGCAATACATTTCTTTAAGTTTAATGTCAGAAAATTTATTTTATCTTACCCTTTTCTCTTCATTCTGGTCTTGATTTTGATTTTAAAATACACAATAAACTTTTTTTTAAGGTTTTATACTTGGTCCCCATCACATTTATGAATTCAAGGTAGTTGTAGAGTACTTGTTACTCAACTCAACACTTTTGATCTGCATTATCTTTGCTGCTTCAGCATGTTGTAAAAAAGGCTTAGTGGGGAAAGCTTGCAATGCTGGTTTGGGCCACCTAGCTGTGGTAACACATAATGCTAAGCAGGACCTGTGCAGTTTCCAGCATGTCTTGCCCTTACGTTTGAATTCAGCCACTGTATTTTTGAACCATTTTCAAGACTAGCTCCATGTAAACTGCATTGCAGTGATTAAATGCAGAGTTAATTTAGCCTTTTGGACACTGTCTGGTTATCAGGTGTAACCACTAATTTATGTTGGTGTACACTTTGGTTATAATTGTTCAGAATGGCCATTGTGCCCCAGTTAAGAGGGTTTAATTCTTAATTCAACCCATGCCTTCCCATATTTCTGTTAAAACTTCAGACTAGTTTGCTACAGGGACATGTGTACACACCTCCCAGTTTGTTGATATCCTCACCAGCAATGTCCAGAGCTAGTTGGATTAATAATGATTTCTGGAAGTAATCATGAAACAAATTCATCGGCAGCTGTACCCAGAAAGACACACTACATCTCAGCTGCAGTTTTGTTTCAGGTTTACTAATTTTTAACACTTCATGAAATTGCCTGCTACCTCATACACTTGCATTTGCCATGTACTTATAGAATACTATGTGATTAGCTTTAGCTTGCTTTGGGCTTGGCCAGGTTCACAATTTGCAAAAGCACAGGAAGTAGTTTAGGAGCAAGACAGTTAACCCTGGGCTTTTTGGTATCTGAGCTGGGGTTTTTTCCTTATGAATCAAACTCGGCTATGATAGGAAAATGACTATGTACTTTTTTTTTAGCAAAAGAACACAATATTGGAATTTAAATTTACACACACATACACAAATTCCTTTCAATATTGCAAATACAATGGTGGCATATTAGGATTATCCCTGGCTGGACTGTCTGTGTTACAAGGATCAGCCTGATATTTCCAAACATAATCCAACAAAACCTTTGCAAAGTGTATCACTCTTGTAGAAAAGAAAGCTTCACTAACATTTTCTGCTTCTGTTATCAAAAACCTAAATTCTCCAGGCGATCATGTAAAATGAGAAGAGCTACATAAGCCCTGTTTTAGACTACAATTCTGTACACACTTACTTAGGAACAGGTTCTGCTGAATTTAGTGAGGCTGTCATCTGGGTAAGCATGTATAGGATTGCATTATTATGTTATCAAGAAATGCTGTAGTGTTTGTAAAGCAAATGGAACATGGGCTAGGTTCCAAACCCCTCTGTACAGTGATACAAAGCACATCCATTTGTGCAAAAAAGGGAGGGGATTTTTTTCCAGCAGCATCACTTTGTACCTTGTAAGGCACGGTGCTGTGGATACTAGCACTGTGTTCTCCCCTGCCCCGCCCAACCCCACCCAAACTATAAAAATGTATTTACAAAAAGAAGTATGATGGCTAAAGATCTTTGGGGCAGGGCTGGATGAATTTGTCAATTCTGGTTTCTTTCAGTTCTTCACTTTCTCTAAATCATCAGTTCGCTCCATTTCAATTCTGCAATATGATTTTTAAAATTCCACATAAAACTTCATGTGCATTTCTTCTAACAAATATGTGTTGGTATTTTGCCCAAATTTCCCTTTTGTATATTTTCTAACTGCTATGTATATTTTTGCATGGAGTACGGTATTGGATAACTGGATCGAAAAATTCAGAAAAAAATGAATACCAAGGTATAATTCTGTTCTGGTTCACATACTGATCTGGGAAGTTCTCACCAAATTGCAAGCCAAATGAAGTCCCCTCTAGCTCTCCTTGGGAAATGGTGAAATTACTAGAAGGCTCAGGCAGAGACTGAATTCCATGCAGAGAGAAGTTACAATTGTCAAGTATCTCAGTATGGTTAAACATTCTTCTTGCTTTTAATTTTCCCCAACACCCCATAAACCAAAAGACTAGAAATAAATTTAGAAAACATTAAAAACATGTTTTAAGGGTTCCACAAGATCAAGCATTCCCTTGCAGGTCCAGGGCATGCATTTCATAGCAATACAGTTCCCTAGATCCTTTTGAATAATATGTATCTATTCTACATATTTGCTATTCAACACATGGCAATCAAAGCCAACTCACTGAAACTTTCATTTGGAAGTAGATGTCTGTCCTTTGCATCTCCACAGCCTCTAGTTCATTCTTAGTAACGACTGGTGTGCACACCCTCTTACGGTAACACGGACAGCTAAGCTGAAAATAAGGAAGAAGTAATGAGGTTATTCTTCTCACTTCAGCCAGGATCAACACTGAAGTCATCCAGTGGTTAATGTTTATGACCAACTTGCATTTATGGAACTCCGCTAGCTTTTGAGCCCTATGAAAGCTAGCCCATGACTTGAACCCTGCTGAACTGGTGCCCAGTTACTTGTCAGGCTGTGTCTTGGTACCTCATTTGGAGCAACAGGCCAGATAACCACAAGATGCAAATGCATTAGCTGTGTGATGTGGCTGCACATGGGCACACGAAATTTGAGGTAGCTGTCTGCTGGTTTCAGAATCACAGGAAGTAGCTGTACCACTCTATGGGATGCTTGTGAGGCCTTACCTCGAATGCAGTGTTGAGTTGTGGACAACATACTTTAAGAAGGAATTAGATAAACTGGAGAAGAGTATCAAAAATGAATTCAGAGAAGAGTATCACAATGATCACAATATGAGCAACAGAGCCCTACAAGCAAAGATGGAAGGAAGCGTATATGTTTAGCCTTGAGAAAAGAAAATGGGCAGCGGAGGGGAGATAGGGCAGCATTTTTCAAGTATGTAAAGGGTGATCACTCAGAAAAAGTCCACAATTGCCAAGAATTCTAATGAATAACTCATTTTAGTTACAGAAAGGCAGATTTCAGCTGAACACCAGAATAAACTTCCTAACAAAGCAGTCTGGCAGTAGAACTGACCACTTAGGCAGAGGGTGGGTTATTGATCATTGAAAGTATGCAAGCAGAGATTTGAGTGGCATCTGTCAGCGATGCTTTAAACTGGAATCCTACACTGAGCAGGAGGTAGGAGTCAGTGGCCAAAATGGTCTCTTCCAATTCCAGGGTTCTACCGCAGGTGCTTGTTTTCTAAATTGAATGACAGCATACAGGTGTACATTTATAATCACAAGTAACTTCAGAAGACTGACAGGAAGTTGCCATTACAGTGGCATTTCTCAATTCAAATATATTGTTCTTGGAAGACAATGGAAAAGAATTGTTGTGAGGCCTGCGAGCTGAAAGCCTGGGGGGCAGGGGCAGGGACTCTGGAGCTTTTTTAGTCCCTAAAGAGCTGGATCAATGAGCAGTACTGGATTAATTCTCTCTTTCCCTATTATTTTTGCATTTCTACAGTGTGAAGTTGTTAAAATTATCTATGCTATGCTCTCAGGACTCAGTCTTGAATAAATACCATATTTTTTGCTCCATAAGATGCACTTTCCCCCCTCAAAAGTAAGGGGAAATGTCTGTGCGTCTTATAGAGCGAATATGTGTGTGCAGTAAGTCTGTCAGATGTGCAGCCCATGGGGAAGTGATGGGGAATGTGCCTGGGATTATGTGCCCATTTGAGTCAGAATATTTTTTTTCTTGTTTTCCTCCTCTAAAAACTAGGTGTGTCTTATGGTCAGGTGCATCTTATAGAGCAAAAAATACGGTAATTCCCTCATATGATTTTACATAGTTGCGAGTATCTTGCAATGAAGTTGTAAATCTAAATTTATTTACTTATTCAAGACACTTAGCTGAATACCAACAATCTGAACTGCCTACATCAGTCAGATTAATAGAGATGCATAGACAATAAAAACATCCCAAGCCACAAACCACCAGCAGGTTATGCAAAAACCTCAGATTTAATCTGCTGCTAAATTATTCAGTGTAATCTTGAGTCAAACGTACTATTTAATGTATTTCTGGAGGTCAAATTAGTACCAGTAATTTTCCATTGCATTATCGTGTTTGCTAATATATTAGAAACCCTTCCTCCTGTAATGGCCTCTGTTAGCTCATTTTGTTGTATTAGCAAATAACACAAGCTTTGTCCCACACAAAGCCAATTAGCCAATCCATTCAGCAAACTTTACGCTAATTTATAAGCCAAATGCAGAAATAAAAGAAGAGATAATATCATGGAAATATGCAATGGCTGGGGTTAGATCAGTGTACAGGGCAAGGGGGCTTCTTTCTTTGGAGGACATGGGGCAGGTTCAAGGGGCCGTACATTCCCCTGCAAGAGGCTGTCCACCTTCTCTGATTCAGCTCATGGCTTTCCAAAGGCTGTGAAACTAACTTTCACTGCCAAATTTTCTGGAAGAACTTGATAAGCAGTAGCTGAGAACAGTCTGTGACCTGCAGATGGAATCCACTTTGGAGAATGTTTCTGGAAGCACATTCCAGTGCTGTCCTGTCCCCACACCCAGCTACATTGCCCTGCTTTCAGCTGTCATTGGCTTATAGTAAGAAGTCAGACCAAGCCTCTGCATGCATGCTCAGAAGTAAGTCAGAAGGAATCCCTCAGCAGTGCTTCCCAAGAGCACCACAGACACCAAGCCTGTCCTGCCTACTCAGCAGGAAGCAGCACTAGCATCTTGCAGGTCAAGACGCAGAAGGCAGGCCGAAGCATTCAGCCACTTCCTCCCCAGTCTCTGCCGCCTGTCCCACGACGGGGAGGGGGTATGCATGCATGTGCATGTACGTATGATTAAAGCAGCCAAATGCTAGATGTCTGCTTCAATATTTGTTGACTTATTGATTTAGCACTTTTGTATACCATCTCATATCCACATGGCTCTCTACGTAAGAAAATAACAACTTAAAACATCATAAATAACACAATTAAACAGTTAAACACAATTAAATCACAGTATCAATAATAAATAACATAACATAGCAGGAACACCAAATAATAGTTTAACAACAGAGTGGAATTATCTTAAATGTCACAATTAAGAATACTAAAATGTGCATTAAAATATAATTAAAATCAAATTCCACCTAAAATTATCAACAATTAAAATGCTTCCTAATAAAAATGTCTTAATCTAGCACCGGAATATGTATGTATGTATGTATGAATGAATGAATGATTTTTGTATCCCGCCCTTTACAGTGTCTCAGGGTGGCAATGACATAAATAAGACACAGCATTATAATAATATAATAATCAATATTAAATATAATACTAACTTTTAAAATGCTGTGAAAATAAAAAGGTTTTGGTCTGATGCTGAAATGAAAAAAGCATCGACACCAGGCACACCTCTCTGGGGAGCCCATTCCATAGCGGGGTGCTGCCACAGAGAAGGTCCTCTTCCTTGGTTGCCACTCTTCTGATTTCCTTCGAAGAGGGCTCCTGAAGAAGGATCTCTGCTCCAGATCTTAGAGGCCAGGCATGTATAAGGATGGTACTCGATCAACTATCTTTGGGAAGTCAATTCCACAGATGGGGTGCCATACCTGAGAAGGCCCTGCTCCAGGTAGCCATTCTCCTAACTTCCTTTAGAGTTGGCTCACAGAGCAGGACCTCTAATGGTGATCTCAGGGTCTGGGTAGGCTTATATGGAGACATTCTGTCAGATATTCAGCTCAGTATCATTCAAATTTGCTTTAATTTCAATTTCTTTTTGTCCTGAATATAAAGAATGAGTGACTTTTGATCAATTCCTATCAAAACTAATCTGCAGCTCCATCCTTACCCATTCCTGCTAAATGTAAACTTGGATCCAGGGAACATGATCTGAAGCACATCAGCTCATGCATGGGTGGCATGAGAGGCAGGTTGCTACCCTGCTTCAGCAGCTCCTGGATTCTAGATTCTGGATTCTGACTCTGCAGCTGAAAGCAGCAACCTCCCCCTTCCTGAGTGCCCAGAGCAGGCAACTTTTAGCAGCAAGCCAAAGGCACTAGAAATAAAGTGTGGATCACAAAGATCCCCACTGATCAATTTTATATCCCATGCTTCTTAGCATATTCATTAAAGAGATGGAAATATTTGAAGAGAGTGTTCCAAATAACCAAAGCTAACTTTTGCAGAGTTGGAAACGAAATAGAAGAGATCTGAATTATTCATATGTGAAGCGATTTAGATGGTTGTGGGAGAAAATAGATGCTTAATATAACCAGTTTGAATTCTGAATTATTACCATTCAAGGATAAAAGTTTGGAAAGAGTGTGAGTTCAAATAGCCCCCTAAGATATTGGCTCCAAGCTGTACAATCCAAGCACCTCTCTTGTGAATTTCATGCAGCCTTTTAATTTGGAGTCGCTTTTGGAGACTGTGGTTATGGGGCATTAACCAGGGAGAGCGTGCTGATTTTATTGGGACCTTTTAGCCTATTGTTGCCACTAGAGAGGAGAACTTTAAATGACTTGCTGCCCACAAAGCATGTCTTGAGCTATCTGTGTGTCCGGGAAAATCATTGAAGCATGGTTGTGATCCTTACGTGGAAGTAAACCACATTAAATTCAAGGGCACTTGTATCTGAGCAAATCAGCACAGGATGGCACCAGTCCTTCCCACCATGCGCTGGAAGCTCCAGCTTATTTGGTCCCTTCCTTCAGGAGCAACAGCAAAAGGAGTTACCTGCATCTTGCTTGACTAAAGCACTTCTAAATGTTTATTCAAGTTCTTTAGCCAGGGAGAATAACAGGAAAGGTATTCTTCTTGTAGGTTGGGGCTACCCCCCCCCCCCAATAAGGTAGTACTTTCCTTGCAGGAAATTTATACAAGGCTGCTAAAAGCAACAAGGATCAGAAAATGGGCCAAGTTAAAAAAAGTGAGGTCCATTTCATGCAAATCTTCATACTCATGGCAGCAGCCCCCCTGCCCTACCCATGGTGATTTGGGGGTGTGGGGAGAATTGTTGAAGTTTTCATTTCGTTATGACCTCAATTTATATGTGCTTTATTTAACCGAATCAAACAGCCCAGATTGCATAGATTTGTGATGGCATAAGAACCAGTTACTGATCCCTAGCTGGCTGGGAATACCCTAGAATAAATGGGAGGAAGGTACTGAAGCAGCCTCCATAGCTTGTGCCTTGAGGGAGGAGATGACTCCGAGGGCACACTGCAGCCATTTTGCGGAGGGTATTTGGCTCCTTCTGAAATCATTAATTCTAGCTGAAAAGCATCTGGTGGTCATTTCGTTTGTTCCTATCTGAATCTGATTCCCCGCTCATCTGCCACGCTAGCATCCTGTTCCTTCACAGATAGCAATCTGTTTTCAAGGCCTAAACATTCATTTTTTTAGCAATGCTCAGATTCCCTTTTTTTAAAAAAGAAAGAAATCCTTTTGTTAAGACTGTGGAAATTTTCAGTAAAATGAAAACAAATTGCTCTAAGTAAATCATTTGTCACAGTCTGATTACTTTGCTGCCACGCTGGGGATGCCAATTTGTCATGCTGGATCAAGGCAGCAGCGGGCTGAATGTACAAAATGGCAGGCTGCCTTCTGGTGCTTTGCTTTAAACCAAGAAAGCATACCCAGGTTTCCCAACACATCCTCAGTCTTAACTTGTGGTCTGTTCCCAAGAGCATTCAAGGGAACAGCAGATGTGGCAGGCCAGGAAGGACAAGGTGATTTTGTGTGACGATTTTGAGACACATGCCATGACTGAAGTCTAGTCCTCACTGAGGTGATAAAATTCTGTCTGGATTGCACTTGAGAAAGAGGCCTCCTTCATAGAAACAATTGTGTCCTAACCTTTTCTCTGGTGTGCTAGTTTTCTGTGTTCAGGGATGTTTGGATAAAGAAGCACTGAATGACGCATCTCGTCTCTCTCTCGCAGCCACCTGCTGTCCACAACTCCACCATCAGGCTAAGGCAGCGATGACAAACCTATGGCAAGCGTGCCACAGCGGGCCGAAAGAGGCAGTGTCAAACAGGTGGCCAGAGGCAGGCGCAACAGCCACAGTGGGTGCGCCAGGGAGGGAGCGGGTGAGCAGCGAGGGGGCGTGCCGAGCGCTGGGGGCGGCGCCCTCCTCCTGCCTCCTGCCCGTCCGCAGCATGTGAGCGGCCACCCAAGCCGCCCTCCTAGCACAGTGGCGGGACTCTGCCGACTCGGGAGCCACAGGCACAGCCAGGCAGCCGCGCACCCGCCTGCCCACTCCTGGGCCGGGGTCCTGCACCGGTGGCCATGGGTGGGGGGGAGCTAGGTGATGGGATCAAGTGACGGGGTCGAGGCGGTGGAGCAGCAACAGCAGCTGGAGCGAGACGGAGGAAAGAGAGGGTGCCCGGGATCAATATGGCATTTCTGGGGGAGGGAGGCCAAAACGAGGAAAAGTGGAGGCTGGAACTGCTGCGAAGTGAGAGGAGTGGGAGCGTGGCAGGGACCCCCCTACTCGACCCCACTCGCCAAGGCTTGGCAGCACCGTGTGGGCGGCTCGAGGAAGATCCCAACGGAAGCATGGAAGGGGTCAGCAATAGTCTCTCCTCACCTTTCGTTTAGGTCTCTCTCCCCTCCCCCCCCCCATTCTGCCCCTCCGGTAAACTTTCAAGTGCCATTGAAGCTCCTGCGGCATTCCCAGTGGCTGGTTTGGGGGTGAGGAGGGAGGAAGGGAGGGAGGGCATGTGTGGGTGCGCCCGGGTGCAAGCAAGCCTGGCATCCCCCAACTTGGGGGCGCTGAACGTGAACATGGCTCCTTCTCTCTGTTATTGTGTTTTTCTTTTAAGACAAAAGATGTTAATGTATGAGTTGTTTTTTTTTTCTAAACTAAAACCTCAGTATTCAGGTTTCATTGCAGTGTTGGCACTTTGTGATAAATAAGTGGGTTCTGGATTGCAGTTTGGGCACTCAGTCTCTAAAAGGTTTGCCATCACTGGGCTAAGGCTATCTGCCCCCTCTTTGTTATTGTTTGTATTTCAAAGGTTTATCCAGAGGATGGTCTTACAACCTCAACACATGTGCCATGGAAGTCTGATGAATGGTTCCCATGTCTTGACTCCTCCATTTCCTTTGAAAAGCCTCACAATCTTAGCCCAAACCATAAGCAATCTGAGCCTGAATAGCTAAATAATAATAAATATAGAGTCTGAGGCAAAAGGGCATCGTTCATTAGCTCTTACCCTAATCTATTTCACCCATTATGGTGAGGATGAAAATGGGGTAGAACCAGGTATGCTCTCTTGCCTTCCTTGGCGGAAAAGGTAGAAATATAATGACTCAAAAAGTCCTTCTGTCTTCCACCTGCCTTTCCCAAGGGAATCTTGTGAGCCCATGGTCACATTTGCAGTCCCTGGACTCTCCAATAAGAGGGTCTCAGGAAGCAGAGCTGGGAAAGACCTGGAGATGTTAGTCAAGACAAACAGTACTGCAGCCGGAATTAGCCCCTGTGGGGCACAGTGGTAGACTCCTCCTCAAGTTTCCTCTGAATGAAATGTAGCCTAACACAGCACCCCATCATCCTGTGCAGCATTCATTTACTGATCTTGATCTACCTGAAATATTTAGGTAGCAAATATTTTAAAATTATTTTAAGACAAATTAAACTTGCATATTGCCTAACGCTAACCCATTATATTTGGCCCTAGAGCAATTTTCAGAATTGAAATACCCAGGAACAATCCACAACAGACAGAGCCATCAAGCAAGATTCTTAAATGCCTAGGATACTTCACAAGCCTGGTTTCTGCCTAGCTCCTCAAACTGGTGAGCAAGTTGTGGCCCTCCAGATATTTTTCTCTACAACTCCCATCAGACCTAGCTAGCATGGGTGATGGTCAGGGATTATGGGAACTGCAGTCCTAAATATTTTGTGGGATTGAAGTCGCCTACCCCTGCAATCAGACCTGGCTGCCTCCAGTGCAAGCACATGGGCAAGTGGGTGGAAGCGGACTGGGGCAGGGGCAGGTAGCAACTCATTCCATTTCCCCTCCCTTCCCAGCCCTCCTATTTCAGTCCCTGCCCCCAACCACTCCTTGACTAGCCAGGCCCCCAGGGCAGCCATTATGGGATTAGCCACATTCTCCATGGGAGCCATTTGCTCAAATTCCCAAATGGACCAACAGGCCCAGAAAGGTTAGAGACCCCTGGGCTACATGATCCTCATTTTGTGCTAGCTTGGTATATTAGAAGTGACACCACTTCTGCCGGAACAAGTCCCAGTAGTTGTTTAATTATGCAATCCTATGCAAGTTTACGCAAAGTAAGTTGTACTGCGTTCCCTAGTAAAAACTGTTTTTTCCCTTCATGTTAATCACTCACCTCCTCTCTCGACTTCATTTTGCCACCAGGTTGCACCAGTCTTGACTAAAATGTACACACTTCATGCTGGTAAAGCATATACCTAGTGTGGTGGGTGACTGAATGAATTCACTGCAAATTTCAGATTCAGAGTCTGAGGTGTTCTACATCACTCCAGGCTGGTTATTTCTTTTCCTAGTAGTATTAGCTGTATCATCAGGGGAAAAACAACTCAGCAAGCCTTTGGCATCACCACAGTTCCACAACTCTCCTTCACTTTCTACCTGTCATGCAATTTTTAATGGAAGGGGAGTTTTGCCAGGAAAATAAACCTGGCACTCTAACTAAAGCGGGTTCTTCATTTCATTGTCCCTTTAACTGGGAGAGTACCATGCAATCCCTACTGGTTTATTCAGGAGAGTACAATCCTATACTATTCTTAATCCTATACTCACTTAAGCCCTATTGAATATTATGGGCTGACTTCTGAATAGATGTGCTGTGACGTTCTCATATAACTTACTTTCCATAGCAAATTCATAGTGTTGTATGCAGACCAAGTTGTATTTAGTCCCCACTGAAATCTGTTGAGTTTAAGTGATGATGAACTTGTCCCACTGATTTCAGTGGAGCCCAAACTGCAGTTAGTCAAAATCCATCCCATAGGCTTCTGGATCCCTTCCTCCCTAAGGCAGTGATCAAGTTTTGCCCTTTTTCATCCCTCCTTTAGACACCATCACTTGGGATTAGATTGTTTGATGTCTCTAAATTATGTTAGCTTGTTTCAATGGCACCTAGCCAGCTGCTCTTGGCAATAGAACAGGAGAATAGATGGATTTGTTAGCTGGTCTAGTAAAACAATCCCTTTCTGATCTTTTGCAGAAAGGGATGAGCTAGTGTGGTGCAGTGGCCACAAGTGTGGAACTAGGACTCAAGAGATCTGGGTTCTGGTCCCTATTCGGCCATAGAGATAATTGACTGACTTTGGGCTGGTCACAGAGACTCAGCCTGACCTACCTTGCAGGGTTGTTGTGAGAATGAGACTAAGAGAAGCAGTTCCTTGAAAGAAGAAAGGTGGGATATAAACAAGCAAACAACATGATCTCATAACATGTTTGCAACTTGTCATTGATGGAGGATTGCTCATTGCCCATGATCCAGCGAACATTAGTCACCACAAATACTGAAAGTAATAAAAATTAACCATCATGTCTCCAGTAGGAGTGAGTGCTTCTGACTAATAGTTGGTGGATCTTGCCCAATATTACCTGGCCAAAGAGAGGTGGACACAGCTTATTCTGCAGCTCCTGTATGCTACACCAGGTGAGTAACGGCGCAGGAGGACAGGGGCATGCTGCACTCTCAGTTTTCCCAATGGGTGCTAGGACCTGGTTGCTGGGGCACTGCTAGTCGGTGTGGCTGCCTGAATGAAGATTTCAGATTCAGGCAGGTGGAGAGAGGCTGGAGGGAAGAACTGGCCCGACCCGAATGCCCTTTGCTAGGAAAGCAAGGCTCAGCCGACAACTGGCTCCAAGTCACCTGGGAAACTTTATGACTGATCAGGGATATGAAGCCAGGCTTCCCTGGCCAAAATTCAACCTACTAAGCTCTATGCTGCCCTTGGACAGTTTGTTATTCTATGACTGCCTGCTGGTCCCAATAATTTGGTTATTATGTCATACTCTTTGTGATATATAAAATAGATGAACACAGCTGCCTGTGTTTGTTTATTGCTACATGATTTCTAGGCCAACATTAAAGGTAGAGCCTTCTCAAAGCAGCATGCAAGGAAAAATAAATCCAACAAACCAAGGACAGATGTTTTGGACTCTTTCTGGCAGGTGTGGCTATGGTAAGTGGAGGATCATCCCCTGTGCCTCAACAAAGCATCACTGTACCCCTTCAGGACTCAGAGGGCATTCATGGGTTTCCCAAGGCAGCTGTATGAACTGATCCAGTGTGGCTTTTCCATTGTTCTTACACTTGTTCCTCTAGCTGCAGGTGAAGTTGATTATTTACTCAACTATCCTGTAACTGGATAGCAATTTATAACTTTGCATATGCATCAACAGTGTTGGAGTATTTTAAGAATCAACGCATAAGATATAATAATGTGTTATATTGTTCTAAGCCTTAGAATCTAAAGCCTTGTATAGCTTGCAAACATCAGCATTAAGCAGCAAAGGGGAAAAGACAGGACGGCAATTTAAGCTTTTAGCAGAAGAATGCTACAATGGAGTTGAACTGTAAATTCAACTTTAAAAAACAAAACAACACCCCCTCAATTTGTAACTTTGCGGAGGCATAAAGTTCCAGAAGCCTACGAATTCACCCACCTTCTGTCATCTTTCATTTAAAAATGCAATCTACGTCAGGCCCATATTATCCATCAGGGAGAAAAAAAAAAACAAGAGGAGAAACAGAATGTGAAACTTCTGACACACTTAAAATTGTGCTGAATTATGGCTCTGTTTTGTTTTTGTTTTTTTTGCTAAGTCAGCAGTCTAGTGACACTACAGAGCAAAACACTGATGAAGTGTGAACTAAGCATGTGCCCTTGTGTATTTCAAGCTTTCCATCATTACAGCTCAGTGTAAACCAGCCATCTTGTTTGGTCAGGGTTTAAAAGCCATCCCTTGCACATGATTGTTCTTTTAAATATTTATTCATAATACCTCTACACTGCTTGATATAATAAAATCCCTATGTGGTTCACATATAAATATTAAAATCAAATTTTAAAGACTCATTAAAAACAATTCCAATTTCAAAAATAGTATAGGGCTGTGAAGGGGGCTGTGAAATGAAATAACATGATTAATTACTAAAAATTACAAGTCAGTGAAAATGCACTTTCAAATAAATGACTGTAATTTTCATCACTTTCTCAGGAATTTCCAAGGTATGCATCCAGTTTTGTGCTAACTGGTACAGATATAGATCAAGGAGGCTGACTACTATCCGTATCCATTTTGTCAGGTTCTACAGGTTAGGATGGAAATCTTCCTGGAATTTCCAGATCTCCCATTAATATTTGCTGGGTTTATCTGCCAAATAAAGAGAACTAACCTGAGCTTAGCCAGATAAGTTCAGGGACTGCACAGTTTCTTGGATCAGCCTTTGAAGATTTCTGGCCAAACCTGTCTAAGGCTCTGCACAGACTCTACCCAGCTGTAATTAGTGTCCAGAACTTTTGTGCAGTTTCAAAATGAGAACTGAACCTCATGGAAATTGAGACATTTATTATGCATTAGTGTTTCCTTAGTCATAGTAGTTTGCAGGTACTTTACATGATGCTGTCACCCTTCAGGACCTCTCCATTTGTTGCAATGTTTTATGTGACATGCTTTACCCTGAGGGAAGTTTAGCATCATCTGTGGATAATGCTAAACCTTCCTGGGTATGTGCAATTCTGCTGTACCGCCACCCATTGGTAATGTGCTGGAACAGAAAAAGGCAGAGAAAGACCCATTACCACCAGAAATAAATATGTCCAGAGGAGGTAATCTTAATTGCCCAAAGAATCTGGAATTAGAAAGCTCTGATAAAGGGGTGGGTCTGAAACCACATATAGAAAAGCTCTTTGGCTCAGATTCAGAGGCCTCAGGTGTGTTTAAGCCGAGCTGAAAGTCTTAAGCCTCTTAATTTAATTTCTGCTTTGGGGACATACCATTTTCAGAGCAGTTCACACAATACTATTCAGTCTTCTTGGATAGCATTGCAACACACACTGATCTTTTTCCCCCAAAGTGAAAGTTGGAGATTCACAATCTGTTAGAATGTTTCTCTAAAATAACCAAGCATTTCTGTAAAGTTATCACAAACCCATGAAAAATATGATTAAGCATATGAATTAACATCAGTAAAAAGGAGAGGCTTTCTGAGTGTTTGCAATTTTAAATGCAGATTGGTATGGAATGCTGCTATTGCCAGGGTTACTAAATACCATACGATCTAACAGATAGAAGAACAGAGATTGTATACCTGCTTTTGCAGATAAATGCTTCAAACAGGCAAGGAAAGTTGCCCAAAGCACAAAAACATGCATGAAGACAGATAAAGAGTTTAGCAGATTTTTCATCCTGAAGATCCCCAAAATAATGAATTTTGCACACCACTCCCCAAAAAATCATACTGTTCAGCACTGAACTTGTAACTTTCTATGTCAGTTGATCCTCCTGTATTCGTGTTGTAAAAGCATCTTCTAATATGCTGAATTCCAGGATTTATATGGAATCCAAAAACTGTCAAATGTTGGCACTGAGAAACAGAGTATTATTTATGGGAGTGCTTTGCACAAGTGATTCTGAACCATTTTCTGTTTTTTCTCCAACTGCTGTAAGCTGTAACTTTGCTCACACATTCATCAGATGCTACTTAAACCTCTGTTGTTGTTGTTGTTTTATCTGTAATGACCACAATAGCATCATCGTGCGGTCAATAGCCTAGCTATGTACAAGCTTAGTCAGTTCAACAGATGCTTCAACAGAGCACATGGGGTCATGATCTTGACATAGAGGGAAGTCAGAAGTTATTTCTCATTCCTGCTTGCAGTCCCTTATCAGGTTTTTTTTTTTTTATCTATCTTAGCTACCATACTTGGGGGATAATAATTTGTCAGTTTCCTTCCTTCCCTCTCCTTTTTCTTCTTCTTTTTTTAATACCATCCAGGGATACATTTAAAAACGATTTAACATTATCCTTTGAAAAAGCATTTTGACTGGTGGCATATCAGCTACTTTTCACAAACCTACAGCCAGGGCCAGACAGGTCTCAGAGGTGAAAACTGAAAGGCAGCATCTAATGATAAACGTTCCCTGCTGGAATCTTTAAAAAAAGAAGGAAGGAAGGAAGGAAGGAAGGAAGGAAGGAAGGAAGGAAGGAAGGAAGGAAGGAAGGAAAGAAAAGGACCAGGCAGCAAAACTGACACAAAACAATCTCCACAAGGGTGAATGACCCACGTGTAACTTGACATTTTCCCTTGTTCATCAATGTGCACTTTGGCTGTGAACAGCCCCCTTTTATTTTGTTCTAATTTGCTCTAATGGCAATGTTTTGCACAGGCAGTGGTATGTTTTTTAAAGTCATTCTTCAAAAATTTTATCAACTCCCCCTGGAAAATTAGCTGGTGAGGAAAGAGAAAATCTCTTTTGCTCATCTCAGGTCTCAAGGACGGTGAACCAACCAAACATAAACTGACCCAGCCTACCCTTGGGTCTTTCACAGGGGCTTGGGTCACAAAAATCAACAGGGGATGTTTTTACAGGATGGCTGTAAAGTTCAAACTGGTGTTAAAGGCAAAAGGGGGAGGTCAAGTTACATTTCCCATTTACTGTGCTAGACAGAATGTGCTACGCTGTCTCCTCTTCACTGCAGGGTCTGTGTGTGAGAGGATCAGTACCGCACAAAAGAGGGCAAGTACGGCCTCTCTTGCCCTGCCTCTGCTCCTAAGGGGAGAGCTCCTCTCTCCACTCAGCTGCAGAGAGTCATGCAGAGACTCACCCTCTGAAGATCTTTCCATGTGTTCCTGGTTAGGAGGGGCAAATTACGTGGCCAGGAGCAGGAGAGAGTCCGCAGAGGGAGAAGACCCATGGCCTACAATGGATGGCCTGAAAGTGTCCCTAATTTCACAGGCCTGACTGCAGCTCCAGCAAGAGGATCTCCCTTCAGCATTGGCATGTGGAAGAAAACGACTAGACTGGAGCTGAAGACTCTAAAAATGCCTTGAGGTTTTTTATTATTTATTTATTTAGAATTTTTGTATGCCATCCCATTTGCATGAGCCTCGGGACGGCTTACATACAATAAATAAACACCATATAAATAGTGCACATAAAATCCAGATTCACCCTGGCTGCAATTTAAAAAACCTACAGATGATATTAAAATTGTTAAAATATTGTTTAAATAAAAAGGTCTTAGCCTGGTGCCGAAAAACAAATAACAGCGCCAGGCGGACCTCTCTGGGGAGCGCATTCCATAGGCGGGGTGCCACCGCAGAGAAGGCCCTCCTCCGGGTACTCTGTCTCCTAATATCTTTCACAGAAGGTTCCCGGAGGAGGGCTTCTGCCGCCGATCTCAGGGGTGGGAGAGCAAATAGTAAAGAAGGCATTTCTTTAGGTATCCTGGACCCAAGCCGTTTAGGGCTTTATAGGTAATAACCAGCACCTTGAATTGAGCCCGGACTTCGACGGGGAGCCAGTGAAGCTGGTAGAGGACTGGGGTTATATGAGAATAACGCCCAGTCCCCGTCAGCAACCTGGCTGCTCTATTTTGCACCATCTGAAGTATCCAGACTGTCTTCAAGGGCAGCCCCACGTAGAGCACGTTACAGAAATCCAATCAGGAAGTAACCAATGCATGTGTCACTGTTGCTAGGCAATCGTCCTCCAGGTAGGGACGCAGCTGATGGATTAACCAAAGCTGAAGGAAAGCGCTCCTCGCCACCACAGTCACTTGAGCTTCCAGGGACAGCTCCAGGTCGAGGAGCACTCCCAAGCTGTGGACCCTGTCCTTTAGAGGGAGTGCAACCTCATTCAGGACAAGGTCCAAGTCACCTACCCAGGAGCCCAAACCACCCACCAACAGGACCTCCGTCTTATCTTGATTGAGTTCCAGTTTATTGGCCCTCATCCAGCCCATTACCTCGGCCAGGCACCGGTTCAGTACCACCACTGCCTCACCTGGATTGGTTGAAAAAGAGAGGTAGAGCTGAGTGTCATCAGCATACTGATGATTCCGCAGCCCACACCTCCTGATGACCTCTCCCAGTGGTTTCATGTAGATGTTGAATAGCAAGGGGGACAAAATGGACCCCAGCAGAACTCCATGGCAAAGCTGCCATGGCGCAGAGCCATAGTCCCCCAGCACCACCTTCTGGAATCAGCCATTGAGGTAGGAGTGGAACCACTGCAAAGCAGTGCCTCTAACTCCAATCACGCTAGCCTATCCAGAAAGATACCATGGTTGATGGTATCGAAAGCCACTGAGAGGTCCAGGAGGACCAACAGGGACGCACTCCCCCTGTCTCTCTCCCTGCACAAGTCATCATACAGGGTGACCAAGGCAGATTCAGTACCATACTTGGGTCTGAAGCTGGACTGAAATGGGTCCAGATAGTCAGTCTCATCCAAGAGTGCTTGGAGTTGTCCCGGCACCACCCGTTCCAGCACCTTGCCCAGAAATGGGATGTTGGCCATCGGTCTATAATTGGCGGCCACCTCTGGATCCAGGTGGACTGGATTCTTTAGGACCAGCCGGACTTCTTTAGGACTGGCCTGACTACCGCCTCCTTTAAAGGGGCAGGCACCCAGCCATCCCTCAGAGAGGCGTTGATAACCTCCAGGATCCAGGCACCAATCCCGTGTTTGGCTTTGGTCAGTAGCCACGACGGGTAAGGGTCAAGTAAACAGGTGGTGGGACGTACTTTTCCAAGCACCTTGTCCACATCATCAGGCCACAATAACTGAAATTCATCCAATAATATCTGACCAGATGGAGACATTGGCACCTCCCCTAGAGGATCTGAATCACTAGTGGAGTCCAGCTCATGGGAATCTGAGTGATTTTCTCCTTAAAGTGCTGGGCAAAGTCGTCACAGTGGGCCATTGAGGGTGGTGCGGGATCTTTCTTAGGGCCTGGATGTACCAGCCCCTGTATCACCCGAAAGAGTTTTGCTGGACAGCACTGTGAGGAGGCAATGGAAGTGGAGAAGAATTTCTTCTTCGCTGTCCTCACTACCAAAGCATAGGCTCGATAGTGAGCTCGTAAGTATGTTCAGTCAGATTCATCCCGTGATTTCCTCCACCTACGCTCTAGATGTCTCCCAACCTGCTTCATCACCTGTAATTCAGGTGTATACCAGGCGGATGAACGGGTTCTGCCAGACGGGAGAGGACGCTTAGGAGCGATCGTGTCAATAGCTCTGGCCATTTCCCCATTCCACAGTTCAACCAGAGCATCAACAGGAGTGCCAGCTTTATCAACCAGAAACTCCCCCAGAGCCTTTAGGAATCCATCCGGATCCATCTGGCTCTGAGGGCGGACCAACACAATAGCGTCCGCACCCTTACAGAGGGAAAGGCCAGCATCGAGCTCAAACCTCACGAGGGGGATTTTTGCTTCTTTCTTTCCTGAATTCCTCTGCAGAGACTCTGTGCAACCTTTTTGTTCATTTTTTGTTCAAAAATGGAGGCCAACAGATGCGAAAGTACCACTGCCAACTCCTGAAGTACCCTTGGGTGTAACCTGTCAGGGCCCAGCGCCTTTTTAACATCTAGTGCCCTGAGGAGCTTCTCGACTTCTAGGGGGAAGACTCTAATTTGTGCCCCTAAATCCCCAGCCTCATCTGGTCACCCATGTAGATCTCCCCCATCTTGCTTTGGAGAGAACACAGAAGCAAAATAATCATTTAGCATCTGTGTCTGTTCACATAAGTCACCAAATCCCCTTCCTCCTTATTAAGCAGTCACACCCCCTCTCTCCCCTTCCTATTGCTATTTACAGATTGATAGAAGCCCTTCTTGTTGCTCTTGATATTCTTTGCAAGTCTCAGCTCATAATCAGCCTTAGCCTTGGGAAGAATCCCTCTGCAATGGGCCTCCTCCTCCCATTATACCCTTTTGTCTACTTGCTCCAGTGCCCATTTCCTACAGAGGTTCCTCTTACATCTAATTCCTCTTATATATGAGAATAGTTATTTTTTCTGTAATTTTTTTGAGACAACTTATATTTTCAGAGCCATGCAGAGTAAAAGATCTGGATGAACCTGTGACCTGTATTAACCATTTGGCAGGTTTACACTTACGTGGGGGTAGACATGATCCTGTGCTGACTGCTGAGCGAATGCATTTCCTAATGACAATTCATAACAACAGGGGCTTGCCTATTCCCTTCTGTCCTACCCATCCCTAGAATCCAGTCCCCAAGAGCTTCTGTTACCCATCCCTTAGTAGAAATCCCCTAGAGGTATTTGCATCAAGCCAACCACTCCTGTAATGCTCTAGGGGGTGAACAAAGCAATCCCTTGGCAAGTGATGTCCATGTTTTTTGTATTCATAACTCAAGGCCTTGTGGGCATTCTGGTTCTCAACTAGGACATTTTAGAAACAACAAGTTATGTAATTTGAGGAATGGGCTGTCCTGGCAAGGCACCCATCACCAGGGAATGTCTTTCTTTTGCTAATTTCTGTCCTTATGCATTGGGGCCATCTTTGCTACCAGCTGAGACATCTGAATCTGAGAGCAGCCTGACTTAAAATTTTTTCTTGATCTTCCGAGAACATTTTTGAATGCTTTCCCACAGCTCTTTCGCCAACTTCACTTTCCAGGATCTGAGAAGGAAGATTCCAAGGAAATTTTTTGAAATGGACTGTACTGAACAACCACGAGCATGCATTACAGAGGATGTGAAAAAGAGAAGACATGAATTTTCCCTCAGTTCTGAACCATAGAAGGACCGCAGACCTCCCAAGGCCCACTCAAGAAGTCTTCAGGCCAAGGCTGGGGAGAATTGGGTTTGTGCATCACTCTTAAGGTCTGCTTTTTGTGTGACCTGTAAAAGAGCATAATAGGAAGCATGGCACTGCCTACCCCCTACATTGATACTTTATCGTACACCTATTAGACCTCTAGTTCCTGGACCTATTGGGTAGCATTAGGACTATGGTTAAAGGGTGCAAACCTTTCCATGCAATGGCTACATCACTCACTGGCAGAGCATGTGGCTTGATCGTCAGGAAAGCCAGTGTGGTGTCGTGGTTAGGAGCATGGGACTGGGACGCGGACGATCTGGGTTCTAGTCCCCGCTCAGCCATGGAGCCAGCTGGGTGACTTTGGGCCAGTCACAGGCTCTCAGCCCAACCTACCTCACAGGGTTGTTGTTGTGGGGATAAGATGGGGGAGGAGAATGATGAAAGCTGCCTTGAGCCCTTTGTAGGAAAAAGGCAGGATATAAATCCAAAAGTAAATAAATAAATAAAACAAAGAAGGCCCCAGGCTCAAAGCCAGGCATTTCCAGGCTCACACGTAGCCTTCCAAGATCTGGATGAGAAACTGCCAGAGAAGACAAGACAAAGTTGGACAGGCCAGTGGTCTGACTCAAAGTGAGGCATCTTCAGGGGTCTATATAGACAGGCATAGATTGGGGCAAGGTTCCCACTTGCTTCACAGCATGTTTCCATGCCTCCACATAATGTTATTCCAAGGTGCATTGTTGCATTTGGCTTATTGTTTGTATGTCTCTGGCTCTTCCTTTCAAAATGTGCAAGTCTGAAGGCCAGACTGGCAGCAGCAGAGGAACAAGAAAGGCTGAGATGACTGCATCAGATGGAATGAGAAAGAGCAAGGGCATCCAAAGACATGCTGGGAGCCATATCACCTTCTACACTGTCACTGGCACTATCTGTGCTTCTCATGCAAATGGCCAAATCCTGAACTTCCTGCATATTATACCTGGGATTTCTCTGCTACAAGGCCAAGGGACATGGGGTAGGAAGAACCAAAGAGATCAAGGGGAAGCTGCAGTACGAAGAAGACTTGTTCGTGTCTGCAGAGAGTTTGGGAGGGTCCAGCTGCCTCATGGGTAAGGCTGAAAGTGAACCTCAGCTTCTCTGGACCCCTTTAGCCCCTAGTGGAAGAAATAATAACTGGTTTCCCGAAATGCAAATATTCTTTCAAATAAATAAAACTGAAGAAACCTCTTTGCAAAATGTCTGGGATACAGCCAAAGCCTATGTCAGGGGGCTGATCATAACATACTCAGCAAAAATAAACAAAAGGAAAAAAA